>NC_056729.1:346764323-346856823 GCF_019279795.1 Protopterus annectens
GCCCTAACCCTAACTCACCTATCCCACCCTAACCCTCACGTCCAAACATTCGCACACTTACCTGACCTGCGCCCTAACCCTAACTCACCTATCCCACCCTAACCCTCACGTCCACACAATCGCACACTTACCTGAACCCGACCATAACTTTCCGCCACAGAGCTGAAAATAGCGAAGTGACAGGAACGGACAACTGAATTCTTTCCATAGGAAAGAATTTGGTTATCTAAAACTTCGCTATTTTCAGCTTTCGCTTATTAGATGTCAATATTAGAACATTAGAAGACCTGAAACTTCGATGTTCTAATATAGACCCTTGTGGAAACAGAACATGTCACCAGGTTGATTGGGACAGCCCTGGGATTGTGTTGTCTGCTGCTCTTACCTTGCAAACATAATATTACTGCAGTTGTACGAGAACACGGGTGTGTTGGGGGTAGAGGACTCTAGTAATGACAGTCATGCTTCTGCCCTATGACCCTGCTGTTTGTCATTTCCCTCACATAGTGCAGTGGGCTTCACTGCCTTGGGGCCTACTGCATATTATGGTGTGACCAGTATTGGGCAGAGAGTTCCTGTTGTCCCAAATAGCTGTCAGTTGTCTGCAGATATCCCAGTAACCCACTCTATTCTTTTGCATACATGCGGTAGGTCCATACATATGCTACCACAGTTTAGTACCCCATATATTTGTTGTAAAAAAGAGTGACTTAGCTTGTGCCTGCAGTAGTTGAGATAACAGTGCTTCAGGGCTGACTCTGTCAGATGCATGCAGTACACAACCAATACATGATAAAGTACAGGTACTGTGGTGTGGCTGGCATCCTTTTTACTATGTATGTGAGTCGGAGTGAGGTGTCAGTCCCTAGGTCCCTAGGATGTCAGTGCATGTGCTATGTGTTGCCTCTTTGCCATGGCCAGGGCATACTGAGCATGCCCACGTCTACCTTCAGGGACAGGCTCAGGGGGTTCTTCCTCCAAGTCCTCTTATGGTTGTGGGGACTGTGGCACTGGTGGGGGCCTGTGTATCCCTTCCCTGTGATGTTCCTGCTGCAGCTGTTTTCATAGGATCATATTGTGTAGCATGGCACATACTGTGAACATGTGTGCACATGTGGCTGGAGAGTACTGCATGGCTGCACCAGATATATCGAGGCAGCAGAACTGTGACTTGAGCAGCCCAAACACACGCTGTATGATGTTCCTACTTTGTATGTGTGCCTCATGATGGCATTCTTCAGTAGGCGTGTGTGCATTTCTGATGGGTGTCATCATTCACAGTTCCAGTGCATAGCCAGCGTCCCTCCATAGATGGCCATATGGGATGTCCCCCTGGCAAACGTCTGGTACAGCTGTGATGCATGCCAGATGTGGGAGTTATGATAATTGCCAGGGCTGCCAGCACACACATTCATGATAATGCCCTGGGCATTGCACATGACCTGACATTTGATGGAGTGAGACCCCTTGCAGTTGATGTAGACTCTACCCTCCACACCAGGTGGTGCTTTGATGTGCACATGAATGCAGTCTATGGCACCCAGTACCTAGGGTAGTGTGCTATGTGGTGGAAGAGATGCATATTGCTGGCCCTCTCCTCAGGGTTGTGAGGTAAATAAATGTGCTCACTGGCATGTGTTTGCATGGCAGCTAGGAACTGGTAGAGTACCCTGGATGCAGATGCCTGTGAGATCCCCATCATGTCCCCAGTAGGTCTTTGAAAAGTACCTGTAGCTAGTATTTTAAGGGCTACTCATGACTTTGTTTCCAGTGGGATGGGCTCCCTTCTGTTTGTTCTGGGTCTGAGTTGAGGGCGGCAAAGCTGGGTGAGTTCTTGTAGTATGTCCCTGTCCACTCTGTAGTGCTGTACAGTTTCCAGCTCATGTAGTTACTGGAAGGTTATCCTGGGCCTGAACACTCTTCTCTTTCTCAGTCTAGGCCTGTTGTCAGAATCAGCACCAGCACTGACCTCAGCCTCTAGCACATAGAGATGTAGCAGAGCAGCAGCAGCCCCTATCATTTTGTCAGTTAAAATTCCCAAGTGTGTACTCCAATGGTGCAGAGTATGTGGGAAAATCAGACTGAAGGGTGTATGCATACTTTATACTAGTGTGCTGCAGATGCAGCCTGTGTGATTGACTGACTATGATGCATTCCACCTGCCAGGTTTATCATTGAAGGGTTTGAATGACCCAGTGTCAGTGGAACAGGGCTTATCAGTCATTTATACATGATTGGCTTTTCTAGACTATTTCCTGTTTGTTTTTTAATTCCTTTCACTGTTAAGCACTACTAACACCAACACTGTTCTGGGCTTACACAGGTTTTATCTGCAGACACAGTGGCCCATTTTTGATATTCAGTAACCCCAGCTCATTTCATACAGATCCTTGCATATACTCTGGATACTTCACTGACTCCTTAGCAACGTTTGAAACCTGCCATTGTACAGTCTGCATGCAGGATACTATAATGCATTATTTTTGCAAATGTCTTATTTTCAGTTTTTCAACATTTTAATATTTTTTTTGTATAACGGCATGTTTGCGTGTTGCTGCGTGCCACACAAACATGATATGTGTATTAAAAAAATTAATATTTTATAATGATTTGAATTGCATTTCGGACTCACTGGGCATCATTTTGGCCATTTTGATGCCTACATTGCATTATCCAGCCTTCTTTTTGGGCTTTTACAGCCCCTGTTTAATTTTTACATTTCTTTACCAGGTTATTTTCACTGTGCATTTCTGACACTGACACAGCTCCTACATGAAGCTCCTATACTTTTCTGCTTACTGGATCGCAAATCACCCTCATTTGCATGGATTTCACCTGCTTATGAGGTGATTTGCATGCCATGGGCACTTCTGTGTCCACACGCTCGTGCACGTTCCTCTGTTCTGTTTACTGGATCGTATGGCTGCCAGTTTCCATGTTGGGGCCATCCCACTATGCCTACATGGAAAATCACTCCATGTAAGTTTTATTAAATTCTCCCCAATATGATCTCCTACAGATAGTCTTCCAAGCCTTCTGTTATCCCTCCTGTTCTCGCTGCCCTTCTGTATACATTCTCAGCAGCATCTGTAGCCCCTGACTCTCAGCCACCTACACCTAAGAAGTCATATATATTCTATACAGTGCCTGAGCAGTGCAGATTTCTTTATAAATGCCCTTCTGCTGACCCTTCTGTAGTATCAGTCTCCTCTGACAAGCCATCCAAGTTGTTTCCCTCCACCAAGTTATTGCCTTCCCATAAGGGTAGTAGGGCTATGGAAAGGTTGGCAAGAAAGTTTACACTGCTGACAATTTATTATTTAGGGCCCTCAACTACCAGACTTGTATGACCAGATATATTTTGGTTCTCCTTTCTCAGGTTTCTAAGGTGGTTTCTGACCTTCTTGACTCTGAGAGGAAGGCTTTGGCCCTTTCCCTGTTGGCTCTACTTCTCACGTTGCCTGATAATCATATTGAGCTACAATGCAGCAGATGCCTCTTTCAGGACTGCTGCCTTTGGTTCAGTTATGAGACATTATTCTTGGCTTCATCTTCAGGCTTTGCCTGATGGCATTAAGAGTCAAACATTTGGAAGCCACTTTAATTAACAAAAATCTTTTTTGGATCTGCTGCTAAGCTTTTCAAGTCTCTCCAGGACAAGGGCAAAGCCTTGCAGAACTGAAAAATATTTTTCTTTCTCCTATTTCCAAATTTCTGTGGAATTATCCATTCAAATCGGCCTTTATTTGTAGGCAATCTCACCCTCCTCCGAAGGGAAAGAAAAGAACGGTTCTAGGTGTATGCCTCCTGCTTAGTCTACTCAGACTCCTACATCCTAGAAACCTGCTTTCCAGATCAAGCTGGGTTCTTTTTGATAGTTTGCTTCCTCCTTCCCTTTGCCAGGTTCCATTACCCTTCTGTCTTTCCCTGTCCCTTCCAAATTGGATACAAATCACCTCAGACTCTTGGGTTCTGTCCATTATCAGTTAGGGATACTTCATGGTCTGGAAGTCCCTTCCTTCCTTTACAGGCATTCCATAACTTCCTTGGGAACAGCTCTCTCATTCCCCAAAGGTTCTTCACTCTCTTTTGGCTCAGGCCACCATTCAAGTCATGCCTCCTGCCCAGGTGGGGAAGGGGTTTTATTCCAGAATATTGTTTTGATCCCACAAAAGGAGGGCACATTGAGAGCAATTCGTGACCTTTCCCAGCTTTGTTAAGATTCCTTCCTTTCTGATGTTATCTTTGCAGACATTATTTACTCTTCTTCTACCCCAGGCCTTTCTGGTATCTCTGGATCTCAAGGATGCTCTCTTTCACATCCCCATCCATCCTCCCTGTTGCTCGTCCATCTAACACAGATGACAAGCAGGCGGGATAGTTTTGTTTAGATGCTTTATTACACAGAAACACATCACGATAGATAGCATCATTAAATATACACAAACTGATTAACAGACAGACCTTACACACATATGTGCTTACATCTCAACAGCTTACTACCAAATAGCACGTGCTCAGTATTTATACACTTTTGCAAGCCCTTGGATAGTTTCTTAAAGAGATATACACACATTGATCTACATCCTCCCTCTTAAAAAGATTGCCCTTAATCAAAATGACATTGCAGTTAAATATGTATTGATATAGACATTAGAAACAAACACAATGTTCATGTCCAAGTTGCTGTGTATCTATAACATGGTCTGGAGATGCGACCGGAACTCGTAACATAATCAGGACTGGGTTTAGCAACAGGAACAGTCTTCAGTGAACAATTCATATCAGGAACTTTGGGACTCATCACAAGAATGGGAATATTCTCGGGAACTTCTTCTGGAACTGGAACACTGGACAACTCACTCTGAGATAAAGAGTCTTTCTCACAGGTTATGTGCTGTGGCATAGGCTCGGACACTGGTATCAAATGCTTCCAATTCCGGCTAAAGTCTACTCCTTGTGATTCCACAATGTACGATCTCAGCTCTGGGCAAATATTTTTTCACGGCTCCAATCCGATCATAACCTTTGGACATTTGCATCCTTACTACTTCTCCCTCTCATAATGGACTGAGCGGTTTGCCGGTCTTATTGTAATAGGACTTCTGGATTAAACTCTTCTTCAACAGATTGTTTTTCAATGACCTGTTGTTTTTGACACATGGTACCAACAATTGACTACTGATTGGTAATGTGGTTCTGGTTTGTCTCGACAGAAGTCTCTGAGCAGGTGAACCAAGATGTTTATCACGAGGAATGTTTCTGAGATTTAAGAGATTCAGGAAAACAT
The DNA here is from genome assembly GCF_019279795.1 of Protopterus annectens. NCBI lineage: Eukaryota > Metazoa > Chordata > Ceratodontiformes > Protopteridae > Protopterus > Protopterus annectens. The sequence continues at coordinate 346,769,614 of NC_056729.1, forward strand.
CACTATTGTCTCTTTCAATTTCTATAGTAACTGCTTTGCACTTTGAACTGCACGTTCTGCCAAACCATTTGACTGCAGATACCCTGGGCTACTTATGATATGAGTAAAGTCCCACTCTTCAGCAATTCTTTTGAACTGTTGGCTTGTAAATTGTGTACCATTGTCAGAAATAACTTTATTTGGACTACCATGGACTGCAAGATGATGCTTCATCTTAGTAATGACAGTATTGGATGCTAGATTGGGAAGTAGGTTAATCTTGAGCCAATTAGAATAAGAGTCTACTAATACCAAGTAATGTTTACCATTCCACTCGAAATGTCAGTAGCTACTGTTCACCAAGGTAGTTCAGTAATCTGGTTTAGCTGAAGTGGTTCTTTCTGTTGATGTGACAAAACAAGATGAAAGTGCTGCCTCAATATCTTGTGACATAGAAGACGAAAATACTAATCCTGTCACCCTTCTTTTGGTAGTGTCTGCTCCTGGGTGACATCGATGTAAGATAGTAATGTACTCTTGTTGCACAGGCTTTGGAACAATAACTTTAGAACCTTTCATGATGATACCATTGTCTGACAATATCTCTTCTCTGTTTGGAAAATAAAGTTACACTTCTGGAGGTAAACTAGATTGCTTTGATGGCCATCGTTCTTTGATAAAGTGGTTGAGCGTCTGTAAAACTTGATTTGTAGCTGTATGATATCTAAGCTCATCAAAACGTGTGGAAGAAAAATTTCTCACTTCAACGACTTCAAAATTAAAGTGCTTATTCTTGTGCTGTTCAGTGGTTGGTTGATATGGGCGATCTGGATAATGTTTCAGCAATGTAAAGAATTTTGCCTTTCTTGTAGAAAAGATTGAAATGATACTTTTGTAATCTCAACATCATGCGTTGCAATCTGGCTGGAGCTGTATGCATAAGCTTTCTCAAGAGTGACTAGAGGTTGGTGGTCTGTTTCTATCTGGATTGGTCTACCATAAACATAGTCATGGAACTTGGAACATGCAAACACAATTGCCAAAAGTTCTTTCTATATCTGAGCGTACTGCTTTTAGGCATAGGTAAGAGTTCATAATGCATAAGCAACAGGTTGGCCCTCTTGTAAAATGAGTGCACCAAGACCAATTTTCAAAGTGTCACATGAAAGAGTAACTGGCTTGTGGATGTCATAGTATCTGAGAGTAGGTGGACTGACAATTCTCTGTTTTAGGACATCAAATACTCTCTGGTGTTGTGCGAACAATGACCAGGATACATCTTTATGTGTTAGCTCTCTGAGTGGTGTGAATATTTGACTCAAGTCTGGAATGAACTTGCCTAGGTAGTTAACCAAGCCAAGAAAACATTGCAAGGCTTGAACATTGTCTAGAGCTGGCATCTCAAGAATGGCTGTTTGCTTAGAAAGGTCTGGTTGCAAGCCTGAAACCAAGGCACAAACGACGAACAAACTTTGATAACCAACAAGGATGTCCAGGCAACCAGGAGATATCGTCAACAGCCAACCAGCATACAACCGAACTGTTGTAAAAATGAATCCAAAACGAAATGAATAATCCAATGCAGTTTATTAAAACAACAACGAACGAAGATGACCTAGGTTTCGTTCGAAAACGAACTTCTTCAGATAACATCCTACAAACAACACCCTCCTTAAATACACAATGCCTTGCGCTTAATTGCTGCAATTAAGCCATAATTACACAAGTAAAATCAATTAACCATGTTAAACGCACAGTAACTAGTTTGTTAAAACTCAAATGAACCATGCTCATATAAAACAGCCTACCAACCTAACAAACTAACTATCTAACTGATCATACCAAATACACTTAATCAAAATTATATATATATATATATATATATATATATATATATATATATATATGTACACACATACTCATAACTAAAAATATATATATATATGTATATTGATATGAATGAAATAACAAGTTAATAAATGTAAATTACTGCATATATAATTTCTTATCTAATATACAATATAATTCATTCACATGGAACTATTCTAATATGAATAAATAAATGTATGTTTATTAACATGTGCACGAATAAGTGGATATACACAATGCTGTTACATCTTGTCAACACAAACTATTTCCCTTTTATCATGTTACTTTTTAATAGTGGCTTAATAGTACAGCACTCATTTAAACCTGGTGTATTGCATGCGTCTAAAAGTATCTGCCATTTCAACTCATAAATATCTAAATCATGCATGGTAACTCTACCTTGTATATCATATACTAAATTTTGAATAACACAAAATTTAAATTTATGTCCAACATTACCTTGTATATGCCTGGCAAGTGCATTAGTTGTTTTGAAATTTTTAATATCTAAAAGATGTTCCCTCACTCTATCCCTAAAATGTCGGGCAGTCTTGCTGACATAGAATGAATCACAGTCCTGGCACAGTGCAAGATATACTACATTTGATGTATAGCAATTATAATGCCCTGTTATTTTAATGTTACAAGTATTTACAACAACATTATCACTAGTGCAATAAATATAGGGGCATATAGTGCATCGACCGCATTTAAAATTCCCTACCGGTCTGTGTGTAGTTCCTTTCTTAAAACTATTGTCCCTTTCAAAAATATTTTTAAATGATGCATCTATTTTATACACAAATTTCACGCCACCCTGAAACAGGTGTCCTAATTTCTTATCTTTACTTACAATGTCCCAATTCCTCTGAATAATATCCCTAATGATTAGATAACAATCATTATATACAGATATATATAAAGGAACATTATTAGATTTTACTTCTTCCATGATCACATTGTTGATGTTACCCAGATTAAAACATGTTGAAGTTAATATGGCCTGATATGACCCTATTCTCCTTTTGTATATCACCTCATTATACATAACTGCTCAGGATAACCTCTATTCTGGAACAAATTTGATATATACTTTAATTCTTCCACAAATTCTCCTTCATCACTCACCATTCTGGCAGCCCTGACCATTTGCCCTTTAACAATTGCTTTTTTCTGGTGGTCAGGGTGCCAGCTAGTATAATGCAGGTAAGCATTTGAAAATGTTGGTTTCCTATATATGTTAGATTTCACCCTTCCCTGTGTTTTATCATAAGATAACTTGATGTACAAATATGAAATTTCTTCCTCACTAATTTCGTGGGTGAATTTTAAAAACCTAACTGTATTATTAATATACAACAAAAATGATTCCAGCATTTTCTTATCCTCGTCCCAAACAATAAATATATCATCGAGGTATCTTGTATACAATTTAATATGTCTATAATACTCAAGTTTTAAAGATATAATTGAATTCCCAGTAACTCATAATCAAATTTGCGTAAATGGGGGCACAAGCTGCCCCCATTGCCACGCCATTCACTTGTTGATAATAATTACCTTCATAGTATATATAGTTATTCAATAAAACTATTTCCATGAGATTAACCAACATATTTATCCTTCCTTGATCGTATAACTTAGTTTCATACAGTTGCTCTTCAAGCCATATCAAGCCTATATCTTGGGGTATAGTTGTAAACAAATTACATACATCCACCGTAATAAATGAATACCCTTCCTTCATTCTTAATTCCTTTATTTTCGCCAAAAAATCCCAAGAATCTTTACTAATATAGGGAAACTTGGTCAAACATTTCTTAAAATGATAATCCAGAAATTGGCTAACAAAACACGTCTTGCTCCTCTTCCCATCAACTATGGGTCGAAATTGCAAGTTATTCAAGCCCTTGTGAATTTTAGGTATGCCGAATATTCCACTAATGACTGGATGATTATTAGCCATGTAATTAAATTCATCTTCAGATATTTCCCCTTGATATAACATGTTTTTAAGTGATATATCTATCTTAGCATACGCTATATATATTTCATTAAGACTAACTTCCACGTATGAATCTCCCTGTAACATTTCAGTCATATAAGATATATAATCCTGTGTACTTGTTATAACAACACCATTACCCTTATCGGGTTTCATAATCCTTATATCCCGTTTTTTGCAAATGTTATTAAACATCTCCTGTTCTTCTTTCGACATGTTATAATGTATTTGCTTTTTATATATTTTGTGAAATTTCCTCATATCATTTTCACTCAATTTCTCAAAAATAGCTATCCTATCATTCATTGGAGGATTAAATGTACTTGGTCTTTTCGGCATATTATCTTTTTGACTGTTTATATTATCACCATCTGGACACTCATTAAACCAAGTTTTCAGATTTAGTTTTCGAGTAAATAATTTTAACTCCAATATAGAATTGACCAAGTTCCCCTTATTACATGGGACAAAATTAAACCCTTTTGCAAATAAGTCAACCTGCTTCTCATTCATGGTGACTTTCGAATAATTAAATAACTTAAAGTCACCAACTTGATTCATTATAATATCAGGGTGACTTAACACTGCATACATTGTGTTGTCTATAACTTGAATTTCACCCCGATTAGAATTATATATGTCCTCACTAACCATGGGCTCTTCACAATATACTTCCGGGTCAAAGTTAATGTAAAAGTTCACATTCACATCTAATGACCCGCCTCCTAAATCAACTGCATTATATGCGACATCTTTCTCTCCATGCGTATTGTTACAAACTATTACTTGCTCACCATATCCTAAATCTTCCAATGACACACTGTTATTAACATATTCATATGTACTGATATTCATCAAATTTGTGGTTTCAGCATTTCCCATATTTTCCCCTTGATGTTGCATCAAACATGAATTAATGTTGCATTCACCATTTTGTACATATTCCTTAACATCACAAATTTGCACCTTGCCAACATTGTTTTCATTGATTTCAAATGAACACAAATTGTTATTGTCAATAATCGCAGTATATTTTAACACCAGGTTAGAATCACTAAATGCATTGTCGAAAACTGAATCTATTGAAACAGCATTATTATACTTTTCATTCTCGCCTACCAAGTGTGTGCCTGTACCTGCAACAGTGGACTTACCCATATCCATCTGATCATCCCGAACTAAAGTGTTAATAAAACAACTTTTTCCACTATAAATGTCTTCATGCACATGTCCCAAATTTAATTCTATACAGTTCCTCGTGACATCTTCATATTCACTCGTTGTTATTTGCGTAATTTCCACCCGTTTTTTTGATTCGCTAAAAAATCTTTTTTAGGTCGAGCTCCTGTTTGTTGGTAATCATTAATTTCACCGCATTGTCCTTGGTTTTTAAGTCTCTCAGACCTCCGTACACATTCCTCCATTTCGCCTTCATTTTGCGTACAGGTGTCGCGGACTTCTCCATGCTCTTTACCGGAAATGACATCAATCTGATCACTGCTATTATACACTCGCCCCCTTTGTTTATAGTTGCCTTGACAACTCTCTACAGTCTTGGATTGAGGGTAAATGAGTCCCAGCTCATATCTCTGAATGTCTCTATCAATTTTATTGTTTTTCTTACGAAAAATATTGTCGCAACTCAGTTCAACATCTTTGATGACATGCGTGTAGTTATTATAATACTGATCAAATAATAAATCTTGACTGATGTTATTATTTAATTGTTCCAACTCTTCAGTTAATTTTGCAATTTTAATATTATTAAACTTAACCATAATTTCAATTAGTTTCAGGCCACAGTTGTTAAAGAACTCATGTAATTCCGTTAGCATATCATTGTTGCTTTCACATCCGTTCGGATATTTCCACATACGTAAGCCTTTCGGCACCATGCCCAACTCACTGTTCCTAATGAGATAACTATTCTCTAATTGAGTTCTTTTTAATTTGAAAAGCTTCATCTCGAAGCTTTTAAGCATTTCTTTCATAGGTTTAGTGTCTTTATTCACAACTGCACCTTTAGTAATTCTACCATCTTTAAAAGAGTACACATTATTTTTCCACACTTCATTACTACACAGTTCCTTTCTGTTCGAGTTGCTGTTACTAATGACAGGTTCATTCAAACCCTCACCAATAGAACTCAACCTTGGTGTGGCTTGTGTGAGCGGTAACCCCAGGCTATCGCCCGTATCCATTGTACCAGGTACTTGTTCTCTATTAAGCAGTTTATGAATTAATTCTGAATGCTCTTTCAGTTGTACCTGTATTTGCTGCAGCGCACTCACTACATCAACCGTTGCACCCTCGTTATCCATTGAAACACAAAACCAAGGCACAAACAACGAACAAACTTTGATAACCAACAAGGATGTCCAGGCAACCAGGAGATATCGTCAACAGCCAACCAGCATACAACCGAACTGTTGTAAAAATGAATCCAACATGAAATGAATAATCCAATGCAGTTTATTAAAACAACAACGAACGAAGATGACCTAGGTTTCATTCGAAAACGAACTGGTTGCAAGACTGAACTTTTAAATAAGTAAACAACATAAATGACTTCTCATAGCCTGAATTTGCAATTCTGAGGATTCAGCTTAAGATTCACTTGACATGCCCTTTTCATAACTTTTCTGAGGTTTCTGTCATGCTCCGCTTCACCATTACCTCCTACTAGTATGTCATCTACTATAATAGCACAGGGACACCCAGAAAGAAATTTGCTTCATTGCATGTTGAAAGACTTCACTTGCAGAATTTATCCCAAATGGCATTATCAGATATCTGTACCTTCCAAACAGAGTACTGAAAAGTGGTTAGCAACGAAGATTTCTTGTCAAGCAAAATTTGCCAAAATGAACTCTTTTGCATCTAAGACAGAAAAACAGTGGCATTTGACATAACAGCATCATCTTCTTTGACTGTACGCATTGGCTGATGAGATCTTTTCACTACCTTGTTCAAATCTCATGCATCAATACATATTCTGATGTCATCTGAGCTTTTTTATGAGCTACCACCATGGAAGATACCCATTCAGTAGGGGTTGATGAACCTAGTGGACAAATCACACCTTGTTGCACCATTTTGTCTAGTTCAGCTTTGACTCTGTTCTGCATAGCTACTGGAACTTTTGGGCTGCCCTGATAACTGAGCTGACATCTGGGTCTAACTTCATGGTGTACTCAACTGAAAGCTTGCCTAGTTTGTCTTCGAAAAGATCAACATAGGTAGAAAAAATAGACTGGGCAAAATTAGAATAGTGGTCTTTTAAGCTAACATGGTGGACGTCCTTGTTAAATGAAAGCAGTCACATTTTCAAACTATCTCTGAGCCCTAATAATGACTGGACGTGCCTCTTGCCCACATAAAATAGTAAGTTGTAGCTTTTCCCAGCAGACTAACATGAAAGCATTACTGAGCCTTCTGTTTGAATTTCTTCACCACCATAAGCAACAAGCTTTGCACACTTTGCCAAATGAAGCCTTTTACCAGCACATAGTCTAGCAAATATTTCTGCAGACATAACATTGCACTTTGACTCAGTATCAATTTTGAGCTCTGGGGATCTGCCATTTATCCGTACAGTACAAAATACTTGATTCTTGGCCCATAAATCTACCTCATTGACTGTTTCACTGAGAAGTGACACACAATTAACATAAAAAGTAGGGTCTCTGCTTTCTAATTGATCAACTCATTTTTTGAAATGTTCCCTTTTAATAAAAGAATATGTGCCTTTTGACTTACAAAAATCTTTTGAAATTATTCTATTTATTACATTTTTGTCATTGTTGATGAAAAGCTAAGCATTTCTCTCTTTTAGATTCATGATTACCACATCAGTTATGTCAGTTGGCAATAAAATTGGGTGTTGGCCCTTGCTTTGAGTTTGCTGACTCACTCTTATGCTTCACTGAGGCTGTGCAAACTCTGGAACTTGCTAGAAAGTCTTGGGGTTTACCAGTGAGTGTTGCAGGGGCTACAGTTGCTGCCATGTACTTGGGCCTATTTCTTTTAACCACATACTGCATGCTATCAACACGAGCTTTAGAAGTTACTGGAAACATGGCTTTCTCCTTTGTAAGCATATTTGTGTGCTTTTCTATGAGCTCATATATCTGACCAATCTCAATGACCTTATTCAAAGTTAAATCACTGTCACGAAGCAAAATCTTTCTCACATCATCTTTAATACCACACACATGTTAGTCTTTTATCAATTCATCCCTTAAATTACCAAATCTGCATGTTTTAGCCTTATTTCTCCAATCAGTTATGTATGCTGCAAAAGTTTCACCAGGCTTTTGATCCCTTGTATAAAATAAGTGCCTCTACATTATAATGTTTGTCTGAGGGTTACACATTTCTCTAAATTTATGTTTTAAGCACTCAAGGTCCTCCCTTGACTCAGCAGCTATAGCAATATGATGGTTTCCTCCCTCTCCTGCAAATATACAGGTGGATACACAAATGAACATTCCCTTTAATGGCATCTGACCCAGCTAAATTAAGTAGAATAAATGCCTTTGTACGATCTTTATCAGAAAATGCAGCCTGTATGAAAATGTCATACTCTTGCTCAAACACTCTCCAGTTCTTTGCAATATTAGTATCAAACACAAGTAGACTAGGTTTTCAAAATCCTTCAGCCATGCCAACAAAGTATTTCCAAACACACTGAAAATATGGCCCTTGTAATTATGTACAAATAAGTTGCCTCTCTGCAGCTTGTAGTAACAATCAAATGCACAATTAACTCTTAGAAATACTGAACTTTGCGAAATATGCTCTGAAATAGCTGTATTTGCTAAATAATTTTACTGTAATACTGCACAAACATGCAAACACTTCATACACTTCTGATATCTCGTATAGCCTTAATTAATATGTGCTTAGTGAAAAATGCAGTTGTTTCCTTTTATTTGTTTTATTCGTTTTATGCAATTCAGACTTTATTTCAAACATTTTCTGTAGTAATTCGAATATTTCTATCAATTTCTGACATTTTGACTTATTTAAATTTCATAAAGAGCATTCAGTATGCTTCGTTTCATATTTTGTGAATAAGAAATAGTTTGAGCAAGTTTTAACATCTGAAATTTGTTTCTGATCTGTTTTGTGAATTATACGTGCAGTAGGAATGATCCACTCCTGTATATTCCTCTAGTACTAACTAGATACCTCTCAAATTCAAATTGGAGAAATATAGAGCTCTATGTGGTGGCAATGTTGAAGCCACACTTACTTTAGGTACCACTGAAGCTTCCTCATATGGAGCCTGGTGAGAAGAGCAGGGGAATAGTGGAAGCCATGAACCCAAGAACCTTGAGAAAGTCCTGACCATGACAGACACCAGAGGAACGAGGGATTGGAAAAAGGCAATTAGAGATAGTGTCTTGGGGGCAGACAGAGATGCCAGCATGGGAACTGTCTGAAATCTACAGCCAATGAAAATATGATCCTGGGAAGTCATCAGAACTGATTTCTGGAAGTTTTTGGTGAACCTCAGACTCTGTAACAGGGAAGTAGTAAACTTGAGATCCTAAAGCAGAGTGTTGGGGAAAGGAGCTTGAATATGCAGATCATCTAGACAGGGAAAGATATGAATTCCTTGAACCCTCAAAAAGCAATGACAGGAGAGAGGCATTTGGTGAATACCCTTGGGGCAGTAGAGAAGCCAAAGGGCAAAGCAGAGAACTGATAATGCAAGGAAGAGACAGAGAAACAAAAAAAAAAATCCTGGAGAGGTGTAGACCAATGGGTATATGTCTCTTTAAGAAGCTATCCAAGGTCTTGCCCAAGTGTATAAATACTGAGCATGTGGAAGCCTGACTGCCATTTTGTAGTTAGCTGCTGATGTGTAAACATGTATGTATGTAAGGTCTGTCAATAATATTTAATGATGTTGCTATCCATCCTGCTGTTTCTATGTAATAAAGCATCTTAAATGAACTACCCCACCTGCTTCATCTTCTGTGTATAGACAGATGAGTGACATGGTGTTAGAAGTGGGATGGTTGAAATGACTTATGGCCAGAAAGAACTCCAGTTTCTCTACTTTGAATCCGAGAGGCATCTAGCTACTGTTGGAGGTATATAGAGAAGTAGATCATCCCTACTACACCTATAATTTGCAAAACAGGTCAGAAACAAATTTCAGAAGTTCAAACTTGCTCAAACTATTTCTTATTCACAAAATATGAAACAAAGCATACAAAATGCTCTAAACAATATTAAAATAAGTCAAAATGTCAAATATTGATAGAAATATTCAAATTACTACAGAAAATGTTTGAAATAAAGTCTAAATTACACAAAAAGAATAAAACGAAAAGAAACACCTGTATTTTTTGTAAAGCGCATATTTTTTGTATTAAATAAGGCTATCCACGTTATCAGAAGTGTATGAAGTGTTTGCATGTTTGTGCAGTGCTACAGTAAAGTTATTTCACAAAATACAGTCATTTCCGAGCATATTTTGAAAAGTACAGTATTTTAAATAATTTATTGTACATTTGAGTGTTACTGCAAGCTGCAGAGAGACAATTTATTTGTATATGATTACAAGTGGTCCTGGTTTGTATTGTGTTTTACTATAATTTGTTGGCATGGCAGACAGATTTTGAAAACCAAGTCCACTTGTGTTTGATAATAATATTGCAGAGAACTGGAGAGTGTTTGAGCAAGAGTACAACATTTTCATACAGGCTGCATTTTCTGATAAAGAAGATCTGTGCAAACAGTTATTCTACTTAATTTAGCTGGGTCAGAAGTTATTGGAAGGGAATGTTCATTTGTGTATGCACCTGCTATCTTTGCTTTGCAGGAGAGGGGGAAAACCGTAATATTGTTGTACCAGCTGAGTCAAGGGAGGACCCTGAGTGCTTGAACTGGACCCTGAGTGCTTGAAATGTAAATTTAGAGAAACATGTAACCCCCCCCCAGACAAACATTACAATGGAGAGGCACTTATTTTACACAAGGGGTCAAAAGGCTGGTGAAACGTTTGCAGCATATATAACTGACTTCGGAAATAAAGCTAAAACATGCAGATTTGGTGATTTAAGGGATGAGTTGATAAAAGACAGACGTGTGTGGTAGTAGAGATGATGCAATGAGAAAGTTTGCTTTGTGACAGTGATTTAACTTTGAATAAGGCCATTGAGATTTGTCAGATATATGAGTTCACAGAAAAGCACACAAATATGCTTACAAATGAGAAAGGCATGTTTCCAGTAATGTCTAAAGCTCACATTGATACCATGCATCACATGGTTAAAAATAACAGGCCCAGGCACATGGCAGCAACTGTAGCCCATGCAACATCCACAGGTAAACCCCCAAGCTTTCTAGCAAGTTCCAGAATTCGCACAGCCTCAGTGAAGCATAACAGTGTCAGCAAACTCAAAGCAAGGCTCAACACCCAGTTTCATTGCCAACTGTCTTAATTGTGGTAGCAGTCATGAATCTAAAAGGGAGAAATGCTTAGCTTTTGGTCAACAATTCCTCAAATTTAATAAATGTAATAATTTCAAAAGATTTTCATAAATCAAAGACCACACATTCTTTTATTAAAAGGGAACATTTCAAGAAACGAGTTGATCAATTTGAAAGCCATGACCCAGGGTCTCATACTTTTTATGTTGATGGCATACCTTTCAACTGTACAGATTTTCGCAGAATGTCCAGATTTTTTGCCTCATGTTTTTAGCCCATTTTTCATAAAATTGTGGTTTTCTGGCAAATTAGTGACAAATCATTAAAGACTGAAGTTAGAAAATAATGGCAGACAACTGAGTTTCAGACTTCATACCATTCATAAAATTCATGCTAATGCAAAACCTGTTATTCTATCAACTTTATAAGTTTGTAAGAGCAATATTTAAAAATTATCCCTATTTTTGGGCCTTTGTCACATTTTTATTTATGGCTTTGTCCAGATTTCTTGCTCTAAGAGGTTGAGAGGTATGATGATGGTGTGTCAGTGCTTAGTGATACAGTTAATGCAGTAAATTTATGGGCCATGAATGAAGTATTTTGTACTGTTCAGATAAATGGCAAACCCAGAGAGCTCAAAGTTGATACTGGCTCAAAGTGCAATGTTATGTCTGCAGAAACATTTGCTAGAGTATGTGCTGGTGAAAGGCTTGATTTGGCAAAGTGTGTGAAGCTTGTTGCTTATGGTGGTGAAGAGATTTAAACCAAAGGCTAAATAATGCTTTCATGTTATTCTGCTGAGAGAAGCTATGACCTATTATTTTATGTGGTCAAGAGGTAAGTCCAGTCATTATTAGACCTCAGAGATGGTTTGAAAATGGGACTGGTTTCATTTAATAAGGAAGTCTACCATGTTAGCTTAAAAGATATTCTAATTTTGCCCAGTCTATTTTTTCTACCTATGCTGATCTTTTTGAAGACAAACTAGGCAAGCTTCCAGTTGTGTACTCCATGAAGTTAGACCCAGATGTCAGCTCAGTTATCAAGCCAGCCCAAAAAGTTCCAATAGCTATGGAGACCAGAGTTAAAGCCGAACTAGACAAAATGATGCAACAAGGTGTGATTTGTCCAGTAGATGAACTGACTGAGTGGATATCTTCCATGGTGGTAGCTCATAAGAAAAACTTAGACAACATCAGAATATGTATTGATCCGTGAGATTTGAACAAGGCACTGAAATGACCTCATCATCCAATGTGTACAGTCAAAGAAGTTGCTGGTCACTGTTTTTCTGTCTTAGATGCAAATAGTTCATTTTGGCAAATTTTGCTTGACAAGAAATCTTTATTGCTAACCACTTTCAGTTCTCCATTTGGAAGGTACAGATTTCTGAGAATGCCCTTTGGGATAAATTCTACAAGTGAAGTCTTTCAACATGCAATGGAGCAAATTTTTTTTCTGGGTATCCTTGTGCTATTATAGTAGACGACATACAAGTAAAAGGTAATGGTGAAGGTGAGCATGACAGAAACCTCAGAAAAGTTCAGGAAAGGGTACATGAAGTGAATCTTAAACTGAATCCCCAGAAATGCAAATTCAGGCTACGAGAAGTCACTTATGTTGGTCATTTGTTTACCAGTTCAGGCTTACGACCAGACCCTTCTAAGCAAACAACCATTCTCAAGATGCCAGCTCCAGACAATGTTCAAGCCCTGCAATGTTTTCTTGGCGTGGTTAACTACCTAGGCAAGTTCATTCCAGACTTGAGTCAAATATCCACATCACTCAGAGAGCTAACATGTAAAGATGTATCTTGGTCTTGGTTACAGCAACACCAGAGAGCGTTTGATGTCCTGAAACAGAGAATTACCAGTCCACCTACTCTCAGATACTATGACATCCACAAACCAGTTACTCTTTCATGTGATGCTTCAAAATTTGGTCTTGGTACAGTCATTCTACTAGAGGGTCAACCTGTTGCGTATGCATCCAGAACCATGACCCAAGCTGAAATGCAGTATGCTCAGATAAAGAGCTTTTGGCAAGTGTGTTTGCATGTTTCAAGTTCCGAAACAGACCACCAATCTCTAGCTACAATTTTGAGAAAGCCTATGCATACAGCTCCAGCCAGATTGCAATGCATGAGGTTGAGATTGAAAAAGTATCATTTCAATCTTGTCTACAAGAAAGGGAAACTTCTTTATCTTGCTGATGCATTATCCAGATCACCCATATCAACCACTGAACTGCACAGGAATGAGCAATTTGATTTTGAAGTCATTGAAGTGAGACATTTTTCTTCCACACATCTTGATGAGCTCAGAGATCATACAGCCACATATCTAGTTTTACAGAAGCTCAATGACTTTATCAAAGAAGGATGGCCATCAAAGCAATCCAGTTTACCTCAAGAAGTGCAACTTTGTTTTCCATACAGAGATGAGATTTTGTCAGACAATGATATCGTCATGAAAGGTCCTAAAGTTATTGTTCCAAAGTCTTTGTAACAGGAGTACATTACTATCTTACATCAAGGTCATCCAGGAGCAGACTCTACCAAAAGAAGGGAAAGAGGATTAGTATTTTGGTCTTCTATGTCACAAGATATTGAAGGAGTACTTTCATCTTGTTCTGTGTGCAATAGTACAAAGCTGCATCAACAGAAAGAACCACTTCAGCTGAAACAGATTCCTGAATTACCTTGGTCGATGGTAGCCACTGACATTTTGAGTGGAATGGTCAACATTATTTGGTGTTAGTAGATTCTTTTTCCAACTGGTTTGAGATTAACCTATTTCCCAATCTAGCATACAATACTGTTACTAAGATGAAGCGTCATTTTGCAGTGCATGGAAGCCCGCAAAGTTATTTCTGAAAATGGTGCGCAGTTTACAAGCCAATGATTCAAAAGATTTGCAGAAGAGTGAGACTTTGCTTATGTCACAAGTACCCCAGAGTATCAGCAGTCAAATGGTTTGGCAGAATCTGCAGTTCTAAGTGCAAAGCAGTTACTAGAGAAGTCAAAACAAGGCAATAATGTTGTTTTCCTGTATGTCTTGAATCTTAGAAATATTCCTTGTGATAAACATCTTGGTTCACCTGCCCAGAGATTTCTGTCAAGAAAAACCAGAACCGCATTACCTATCAATAGTCAATTGTTGGTTCCATGTGTCAAGAACAACAGATCAGTGAAAAACAATCTGTTGAAAAAGCATTTAATCCAGAAGTCCTATTATGATAAGACCAGCAAACTGTTCAATCCATTACGAGAGGGAGAAGTAGTAAGGATGCAAGCATCCAAAGGTTATGATCAGATTGGAGTGATGAAGAATATTTGCCCAGAGCCTAGATCGTACATTGTGGAATCACAGGTAGTTGACTTTAGCTGGAATTGGAGCCTATACCACAGCACATAGCATGTGAGAAAGACTCTTTATCTCAGAGTGAGTTGTCTAGGGTTCCATTTTCAGAAGAAGTTCCAGAGAATATTTCCATTCCTGTGATGAGTTCTGAAGTTCCTGATACAAGTTGTTCACCAAAGGTTGTCCCTGTTGCTAAACCCAGTTCTTATTGTTATGTTATGAGATCCAGTCGCATCTCCAGACCATGTTATAGAGATACTGCAACTTGGACATGAATATTGTGTTTATTTCTAAACGTCTATATTAATGCATGTATAACTGCAATGTCATTTTCATTTAAGGGCAATCTTTTTAAGAGGAAGGATGTAAATCAACGTCTGTATGTCTCTTTAAGAAGTTATCCAAGGGCTTGCACAAGTGTGTAAATACTGAGCACGTGCAAGTCTGACTGCCATTTTGTAGTTAGCTGTTGAGATGTAAGCATGTATGTATGTAAGGTCTGTCTGTCAATAAGTTTGTTTATATTTAGTGATGCTGCTATCCATCCTGATATGTTTCGATGTAATAAAGTATCTTAAACAAACTATCCCACTTGCTTTGTCTTCTGTTTATAGAGGGATGAGTGACAGCTATCCTCAAGAGGGGATGAACAGCAGGAGTTGAACAACTTTAGTCAAGCTGAGAATAACATCATGTTACAGGTAATCAGTTCTCTTGGGCACAACCTAATAGGAAGAGGGAGTGCTCACCAGTCTCCAAGTGACCACATATGAGAGACAGCGGTCCACAACATGAATGCTGCTGAGATGTGGAACTGAAAAACACAGCAGTGTTGGAGGTTTGAACCAATATGATCAGGCAAGCTTGCAAGAAGTACACAGCATAGCAGCAGACATAGCCACTGGAGGGGAGCCACCACCCACTACAACCCTAATTGATCATGAGGAATTCCTAGTGTCCCTGCATGGAGATGATGAAGGTACATGTATCATAGTTGGAGGAGTGAACATAGGTTCCAGGAGTGTCCAACCTGCACATGTCTCAGATGGAGATGTGCCAGATTAGTAATCATATTCCATGTTTATATGACAGTTGTGCACTGTGTGTTGGCATGCCACAAATACCATTGCATATGATTCCTGTAGGTGAATCAGGTGTGCTGGAACACAGGAATGTCTCTCTCTCTCTCATGTCTGTATAGACTGTGACACTGTTTGCATGCATAAGACACTGCCTCGCATGTATCATGAGTATTCAGATTCAGCCTGTTCTGTTTTGTATTGTATATTCACAAGCAGGACTGTTGCTATGCTGTCAGTTGTACAGGCTGGATCAGAACAACAGGCTGATGTCAGCAGCTGTACTGGGTCTGACAGAGGTTTTCAGATACAGATCATGTCACAGTCAGATGACACACATATGCTGTCTGTCTCCCTTGTAGGTGGTCCTCTATCCATTTTTCAGGGTGAAGGTGCATTCTCACTGACATCTGAGATACAGACTGTACAATGTAAGTGTTGTCTATCAGTGTCAACAGGGGAGATTCACCCATGACTGAGAGAAAAAGTATACCCCATGTGGCTGCAGCAGCAGAGGAGTGCACAACATTCATTGTGGTTATACCCATCATAATGCACCTAACAGGGGATCTCAGCACCATCAAGTCTCACAAGTCAGTCACTGATATGCAGGTGTTGACAGGACTCAATCAGCTGGTATCCAGGGCTGTCACCTGGGCCAGTCTGCTGCCACTCATGCCAAAATGATGATGACTAGTGTGCTGTGTGGTTTCTATAAGGATGTTACTCATCACAGACAACACCTTAGTATGGCCATGGAGACTAGGTCTCATGAAGATTATGGTAGGACATGTCTTCTATATACACCTTTGTGTGCTGCATAGCAAGTGCCATAATCAGTAACCCATCCAGCAGTGTTGTTTTGTGATTGGGGGTAGGTATGTACACCTGATGGTTAGAGTGGGAGACCACTGCAGGATACACAGTCTACTCCTGTGAATCTAGGGCATTGCACACCACCATCTCACATCATGAGTGGCAATAGCTACCAGCCTCCAGGGGCAGGCCACTTTATCAGTGGACTCTATAAATGTCTTGTTTAACACAACCTCCCTGTCACAATGGGCCTGTACTCGTGTCACAATAAATCAATTCAGTGGCCTCAGATCAAAGTCAAATAGTACATTTGTCATTCCCTCACTATCAGTGGAGAACATTGCCTTTGCTATAGAGTATCTGCTGCCACAAGACCCATTGTTTCCACCTATGATGATATGCCCTTCATCCAGGTTGTATGTCATCTATGTCTAATTGTGTCCACTGACACCTGGGCAAATGATAATTGTGATACTCTTGCACACTCTCTCTTGTGTGCGTGTGTGTGTGTGTGTGTGTGTGTGTGTGTGTGTGTGTGTGTGTGTGTGTGTGTGGTGCAGATTAATGATGTCTGATGCACAGTGTAACTCAAAAATGCACAGTCCAACATAGCCTTTAATTAACACTGTATGCATCTTGTTTGCTTTGTGTAACTTTGCACTGTCACAGTGTGCTCATTATTGGCCCATAAAGCTGGACTTAATGCCTCCACTTTGCCTGAACTCCTATTTGCTGTGCCTGTTGCTAGTTGTGGGTGTGTGGTGTACCTGCTGCTCACTATCTCTTGGCCTAACATTCAACTCTGGATAACACTGATGTGCTGTCTGTAACAGAGACAGCTGTATGAGTTCAGAGGTTCCCCTGCATGGATGGTTGGTCTGCATACTCACTAGTCATGCTTTGTAACATGCAGCACAGTACAAACATCTTGTAAACAGCAGTTGGGGTTTACTAGAGAGTCTCTCACTCATATATAGGCAGGAGAACCATGTCTTCTGATGACCAGAAATACCTGCTCTGTGATGTTTCCAGTTTGTGTTGATGGTGTTATACTGTTGCTCAGTGATACTCTGTGAGGTCCTTATGGTCCCCGTCAATTAAGTCTCCACTGAGTATCTAGCATTACATATAATACAAAAGGAACCTAAATGAGGATGAGATGTGTACAGACTGTCTTTGCCTATATATATGTCTGCTTACCACAGTGCTAGTCTGGGAGATATCTCTCCAGCAGGACTTCCTTCTCTAGGTGGTCTAAATCCTCTCAGAGCTGAATGTCATGGCACCACCTCAGCAGACAACCACAACAAATAAAGTAATATGAAAACTTGAAAACAAAAAATGCCACAGAAACTCAAAAAACTATAGCACACTCATGTTAATGTAAAAACAATTTACTGCTTTCTTCTCCTACATGGAACTTCATCAGAACAAAGTACAAACTATGCTGGGAATTTTAAAAGACATTGCCATGGATCATCTGATCCCACCTGACAAATCAAATAACTCAGGACTAAAAATAAGTTCTTTTGTCAATGCAGCAAACTAAATTCAGTCACAACAATGCATAATATCAAATACACTGACTAAATTATTCCATCTTAAATATAAAAAGCATATAATACATGTTGAATAAATAAATACTTAAAAACTTGTTAAATACCATACATATTCTACTTGTAATATTACACGAAAAAATAGCTAAGTTAATTAAATATCAAGGGAATTTAGTTTTAAAACACTTGATGCAAAGACTGTTTCACTCAGTCCCAGATGATTTCCTGCATCCAGTTTCAGTTGCCACCAATGTTCCCCCCTCCTCTAATATTTTACCCTGGGAACTACCCCAAGGATTTTTTCAACTTTATGCATTTGATATTATTCATTGTTTTGATCAAATTTAATTTGTTTGCTGCACTGACAAAAAAACTTTTTTTTTTTAGTCAAGAGTTACTGGATTGGTCACTTGGGATCAGGTGATTGATTAATGGCAATGTATTTTAAAATTCCCAATGTGGTTTGTACTGTGTTCTGATGAAGTCTCATGTCGAAGGGATGGAAGTGCTAAACTGTTTCTATATTAAACTGAGTTTGCTGTAGTTTTGATTCTCCATGGCCTTTTTGTTTATCACATCAGCAGATCCTCCATCAGTCCTTAGAAATAGAGGCTGGATCCAGGGATTTTCTAGTTCCTTACACAGTACTACAGAGTTTATGTACAGGAGCATTTCCTTTTTTCCTGTCCCAAGAGTTGCCAGGTCAGGAGATTCTGCTGAAGGTGACCAATGCCTTTTACCTCATCTTGAGAAAGGGGCTTCTTTACACCTTGTCTCATATCCCCTTCTGCTCAGGGTATGAGCAAAACCCATGCACATAGCTTCCCCTTCTATGTCAGGCAGCTTTTGCTCTCCCTGCTGTTGTAGTCAATGAAAGGGGAAATGTCCACCTTACCCATGAACTGCTCCTTGCTTTTCCAGCATGAAGGCACCTTGGTATATCCCATAATCATCAGTCTTAGACTGCCTGCCTGGAGGATAAATTCCATAATTTGCTCTGGAAGAGTTTCTGCTCTAAAGTGCTTTCTGTCCTTCAACAAGTTCCAGAACTGACTGCCAGGGAGTCCTACTTAAGTAAATGGAAGAGGTTCTCTGCACTGTATGCCTCTTGCCACAACTACCAAGAAAAATTTTCTATCCCACTCCTTATCTATCTAAGTGCCTTGTTTAACTCTGGTCTAGATTAAGTTTCAGTAAATGTCTGCCTGTCTACTATGTCATATATGTATGTCTACAGACTCACCCTTATCTCCTCCTCAGTGATTATGCTGTTTCTGACAAGGGTATGTATATACCATGTAGGCCACCCAAGAAGCATCTGGCTCTTCCTGGGACCTGAATTTTGTCCCCTCCGTTCTCTGAACTGGCTATTAACTTTGCTTTTAATTTTTTTTTTCTTGGAAATCCATCTTCTTAGTGGCCACTATCTCTGCTTGTAGGATCTCTGACCTTCAGGTCCTTTTAGTCACAGAACCCCACTTCATTTTTCATTAGGTTAGTATGCCCCTGAGGACCAGTCTGTCCTTTTTGCACATGACAGTCTTTAAATAAGCGCTTAACCATCCATCTGCCATTGCTCTTTCCTAAACTTTAGAATAGAAAAGAGAGCCTCCTATATTTCCTGGATGCACATAGAGACCTCAGATATTACCTTGCTAGAACCAAGCAGTGAATAAAATCAGATCAGTATTTCATTTCTTTCAAATAAAGAAAGCTAAGAAGACCAGAACTGAAGACACTTTCCAACAGCTAGCAAACTACACTGCCCTCTGTTAAGTTTTTCATGGAATTGCATGAAAGAATCAGAGTCCACTCTACAAGATAAACAATAACAGTTAATACTGATGTTTTTCTCATAATTATGTCTGCCCAGAACATTTATGACTTGGCTACCTTGGCTTTCACTGCACCTTTTCCAGGCACTGTAAGCTGTCTTATTTTTCTGGGAGGAGAGTGGAGTGTGCTACTGCAGTCCTAAAGGGCGTTAGCTTCTCCACCCTGAATCTTAAGTACTGTTCCCATTATTTATGAATGTTGGTGCAGCAGTAACCACTGCAATGAACATAGCATAGCTGTGTAGCAACTTAGTTCATCAGTAGGGTGCTCAAATACTGGGGTCACTCCTGCAGTAGGGACTTCTTTCTACCTTCATCTTTATTCATTCCTTCCCTTATGAGGCTTCTTTTAAAAGAAAGGGGGATATTTATACTGTGTGTTTCTAAATTTTCATTAAGTCTCTGCAGAAGGCGGGCATTAGCTATCTTAAGAGGCCATAGCTAACTTTCTAGACTGCCTGCCACAATCACACTTGTTAGGAATAACAAGTTCTCATACCAAAAAAGAACTGCAGATCTTAGCACTTCTGTTCCATGTCTCAATGTGAGTTTGCCATGTCTATTGTAGGAAAGGAGTCCATGATTTAATTCAGAGGGGACATCCAAATACATGCCCACACACACACACACACACACACACACACACACACACACACACACACACACACACACACACACACACACACACACACACACACACACACACACACACACACACACACACACACACACACACACACACACACACACACACACACACACACATACCCACGCACGTGCGCACGCACACAGACATACATATATGACATATAGGTAGAAATAATATAAAGATAAATGATTACATTCTATTGTATTCTGATCTTGTTGTGTATTAGTACGACACACTGCAGTTCGGACATTGTACTGTCCATACATCTTGAGCTTAGGAATGTGGCTAGGCCATTATTTAGCCAGAGCTATAAAGGAAAGAAATAATGAGTCAGAGCAAGTGATATTGTAAAGCAGGTGTGGATGTTCTTTGATACCTTGCATTTCATCCTTCATCTGACTTCCAGGTGAATGCCAGGAAGATGCACATTAAACACATAAAAGATGCCAAAGAAGTGGATTTCATGCATTCCATTAAACACGCAGAAACAAAAACGCACAACTAGACTGAAGAATACATACATGTACACACACAGAAACAAAAACGCACAACTAGACTGAAGAATACATACATGTACACGTACACACACACACACACACACACACACACACACACACACACACACACACACACACACACTCTCACTCTCACTTTTATGTGTTTGGAGAGTAAGCAAGGAGAGTTGTGGTGTCCCTGATCACAGACAGTGTCTGTCTTGGAGAGGCCCTCTGTGTAGGGTGATGGAACTGTCACGCCACCTATAAAAATGGAGGCAAATGTAGATAAGTATTTAACTTTTGTAATTTATTTGGAGCTTTTAGAGATCATTTAAACAATCCATCAAGTCCTCATGATTATATAAAATCTCTTTGCAGTAACTGATTTGTTTTCAAGCCATGAAATGCTATGTTTGGAGAACTTCTGCCACATCCACTATGAAAGAGAAACACTAATTATAGACCAGTCAATAGTTTTCTCTGAAGAGAAGCAAGAGCTAATAACATTTTTTCCAGAAGCTGCCCTTTAGATTATTGCTACATTCTTTGCAGTTGATTGATGACAAAGTAAATGAATGTACATGATACCCCATTTATTTGCTGTAGTGAAATAAATGTTTTATTTTGCTTTCTTTTATTGTAAAAACCTTGGCAATGAAGCTACATCAGTGAGCAGTGTGTCTGGATGTCCAGGAGTTATTTGACTAGACACAGCCTCTGGTGTATACAAACACAATTTGTCAAGGATTAAGTTGGCCTAATTGAAATCCAACCCTTGTTTTTTACACCGCTGAGAGCCGGTTTTTAAACAGAAACAAGATCTGATAGCAAGCTTACACCAAATTGTTTTGCTCATCTCAGGTGAATTGTGAGCAATTACAAAATCCTGTAACTGTACTTTTGATGAGGTGATAAAATCCATTAGAAACAGAAGACTAATGCTTTATAGAATATGCATAGTTACAAACCTTGAATCAGATAAATTATCTTCACATCTTTGTGTATCTCTAATAAATTTCAGAAATGTAGTTCATATCTGTGCTGAATAAACTTTACATTTTAATCAGAAACAGAGAAAAAAAAACATGCTCAGTTATTATGTTATGCATTCAGAATATAGCACATTATTACAGGTGTCAGTCTGGTTTGGACTTGGGACAGGAAAGGCTGCCTTACTCTATGAAAACATCACAGCTTGTCTACTTTACTTTATGACTCTGTGTAGCTTGTCTCGGTGGCTTGTTTTTTCCATTTTCACAATGTCCTTGAACTCTAATAACAAAGGCAAGTGAGATAGGATTTATTTGATGAAAAACTATGATAGCGACCCCCCCTTCTTCTACTTGGCCTAATGCCTGATTTCCATTAATGGTTTTTGCTCTGTCACCTAGTCTCCACATGGTGGTAGCCAAGACTCAGAAAAATGTCTACTCCCATTCCTACAAGAGGAATCCTATGTATTATTGCTCAGCCTATCTCCTTTCTTTGCAGTCCAGCTATCCTCACGGGCTGTTCCATGTTTAAACCTGTATAACTGGTACAGGAGTATGTAAGAAGATAAGTGTCACAATTCATCACACAAGTGGGACAGCTTATACCTTGTCCCTTACCCTCTTCACAGATGATCCAGAATCTGGAAGATAAACTTTCCATAGTATTCAGAATCTGTCTGATATATGAGTCTTCCACATAAGTGGAATGACATCTGTGTGGTTCTCCAGCCATTCATGCAATTAAGTAGGCTTCAGCCATTTGCCTCCGTCCATCAAACATGCTAGATTCTACCTGGTACCTAAGCCCTCTACTAAGTGGGACAGCTGCTGTTGGTAAGTTAGACTTCATTTTCATAGGTGCACTTTCAGTCTGGCGCTGCAAACTTCTCTAAACAAAGGACCAGCATCTGTCTGGTGCTTTAGGTTTTTGGCAGCTGGGGCGATTTCTTTTTCTCATCTCAGCACAGAACAAGAGTGACCAACATCTGCTGTAGTCCCTCAACCCTCCACACAACTAGATCATCTTCAGTCTGACACCTCAGCTTACAATGTAACTGGGCCAGCATCATCATATTTTGTCTGCCATTCAACAAGGCCTGATTCTGGCTAGTATCACAATGTTACACAAAACTGGGATGATTTCCTTTTAGTACCGCAGATCTACACATGACCAGTGAAGCTATTGCCTAGTACTTTAGCACTCCACGAAACTGGGCTATGTACCTTAGTCCACTACACAATTTTTCCAGGTAATGCCATAGCTGTTCACACAGCGTGGCCATTTTCTGTGTGATATCTAAGCTCTTTACACAACTGGGACTTTGGTACCTCAGCTGTCCACACCAGCAGGGCATTTTGTACCTAGAACTTCAGTCCTTCACACATATGGGGCTAGCATCCTTTTAAATTTCAGTCCCGCATACAACATGGCCATTATCTATCTAGTACTCGTGCCATCCAATGAGATGGGTTACACCCTGGCTTTTACCATGGGAATCCTTACAGCTAGGACAGAGCATATGATATACCACTCTCCATAACACAGTTAGTACAGATTTCTTCTGATACCCTAACATGCCATATAGCTGTATATATTAGCTTATTTCAGTTTTATTAAATAGACAGCGCCAGCTAAACTAGAAGCTCTTTTACAGGGAAGACCTAAGTAGAATATTGACAGGGAAAACTGAAATAGAATATTGAGAAAGAATTCAGTAACGGAGTTACATATAGAGTAAGCTGCAGATAAATGCATCAAAACACTTATGTGGCTCCCTGTCAGAAATAGAAGATCTTCACTGAGTCCCGAGCACATGGACAAAGAACTGCAATTGACAAAGAAATGCAGCAGATATCAAAACTCTCTGCAATACCATTAAAGCATACTGTAGGGAGGCTTTCCCACTCTGTTCCCCTATACATGGGGAACACACACACATGCGCGTGTGTGTGTGTGTGTGTGTGTGTGTGTGTGTGTGTGTGTGCATGTGCGCGTGCGTGTGTGTGCGTGTGTGTGTGTGTGTGTGTGTGTGTGTGTGTATGCTAACTCCAAGACTATTCACTCTGCAGTATCACAAACTTAGACTTAGTATATACTCTCAGTATTGTCACTTTCAGCCTTAGTATTTTGAGGATAGTAATTCTGGTCCTCAGAATTTCAACAGGAGCTCCAATTATGCAATTAAAATAATGAAATATAATAGCAAGAGGAGTCATTAGTTTGGACTGGATGGGTTATAGTATTTATTTGGGAGTTTTGTCTTAATAATGTTGAAAAAGACAGGTGAGCACAATGCTTCCTTGCACAAGAGAATGTTTGTTTCCCTGTTTTTATGAGCAGTGATAGGTAAGTGTTGTCTTTGTAAAACATGCTTTTTGGTGTTGGTCATTATGCATTTAACATGATCTGCAAAGTTCATGTATTGTTCCAGCTAAACATCAAGTTATTTGTAGAAGGGTTTGTGTTATTTCTGTAACATATTCAGAATACATAATATAAGTGCCAGTGGCTCATCAAATAGGAACCTTACCTTTGCTGCTGAAAGATAGAAGGCTGTGGGTTCTATTCTTACTCCAAGTGACTGGATTCATTTTCAAACTGTCAAAACTTTAGTGCAACATTAGGGGTGATGCTGCCCCCTTGAGTGTGCCGTCCTTTGCATGAAATGGTAAACCAAGATCCCATCTGCTTGAGTTGGTGGT
Organism: Protopterus annectens; assembly: GCF_019279795.1. Taxonomy (NCBI): domain Eukaryota; kingdom Metazoa; phylum Chordata; order Ceratodontiformes; family Protopteridae; genus Protopterus; species Protopterus annectens. Next base: position 346,794,405 of record NC_056729.1, read on the forward strand.
AGCACAGTTGGATGTAAAAGATCTCATGTCATCTGCTGAAAAGAGTAGGGGAAATTCCCTGATCATCTGCCCAAATTTTCCCCAGTAATGTAAATACGACACTGGGTCTGCCCTGAAAAAAAGCTAATAGTCTAGTGGGACTAAATTGGTTAACAAAGGAAAAGTAAGTAAATGAATGTATGGTTTATCTGCCTTCTATTTCTTGCCTCCAGATTGAACCATTTTGGTTTTAGTTGGATTTAAAATCAGGTCATGTTAATGAAGTCATGCTTTGAGCTGTTGTGGCCCAAGTTGAATCATGTATGTCACACCCTCAACAGCTGCTGTGCATGACATTGATATTAACATTGAACAGTTGATGGCCTAACACAGAACCTTATGATTCTTTTGAGATGATGCCTGTTGGTCGGGATGTCATTGAGTCTTTTTTACCATCTTGTCAGAAGGAGAACCAGAAGAGAGTGTTGATACTGAACATACTAAAGTTATTGAAGCCCACATTTTGTAGAAGCAATGTATTAGCCAGAGCTGGGCTCCATTAACCTCCTTATACTCCAGCCTATCATGCAGCTGGGAACTACTGGTGTCCATCTCACTTTTTCCAAAATCTGGGTTAGTTTCATTCTAGAACTGAAGTCTTTCACAAAAATGGCTATCTTTTCTGCTGTGGTATAACAGTCCTCCATAGAAGGGATTAAGTACCAGAATGGAACTTCATTCTTCCACGTAGCTTGTCCATTTCTTTGTGATACTACTGCTCTCTGAATGCATGGGTCCACTTCTGTCTTGTTCCTCAGCCCTACAGAAAGTGGGACAGATTATACACACTATCACTGCTAGGCCCTTTGTTTAGCTTACATATGACTAGCACAGTTTGGTCATGCTATCTTCAACATCATGGGTAAATCATGTAATTTGGTTGTAAACTGGAATAGCCAGAGGGTTTGGCAATGATTATATCACTATTATACACTAGACTTCTTTAAAAAGATGCCTTTTGTATAGGCAAACGTTTACTTGTAGACATCCTTTTCAGCTGTAGGATTAAATTAAGACATTTGGCTAAAACATTGCCAGTCTGTGTTCAGATACTTATGAATGCAGGAACAGTGCTTTGTGCCACTGATGCTGTGTGTGACGTCCCCTCTCTGGGCCAGTAATCAAGGAGCCTGAATCCTTCCCACTGGCACTGGAGAGGGACGTTCACTTGGAACAAAAAAATGGATGCACCCACTATTTCCTGATGCAGCTCTCTACATCAAGCACAATTTCTCTTAAGAGCACACAGAGAGCACACGCAGTCCGGGGTCTGTATTTCTCTATCTGTCTCCCTCCAGGGCCCCAGTAAGTCTCCCCACTGGCACAGCTATAGAGTTGAGTCCTCAGCCGAGTGTCCAAGCAAAGTCCTCTAGCACCCTCTCTGAGAAACCAGTTCTTCATGTCCCTGCTCCAAACACCTAACACACACACTTTTTGAGATTTGATTTGCACACACACATGCACACCTGGGAAAGGCTGGCACAGTTTTACTAGCTATGCCCCTTTCTGCCCACACTATAAGGTAGTTACTGACACCAGACACTCCAAAGCAAGCTACTCTTAGGCTCTTACAAGGAAACCCAATTATACTGAGTGAAATTAATATTAATACAAATGGTAGTGTTTTGACCAATGCAGTAAGGCGTTTAGGAGTGGCCACATAGTCACCAAATATAGATATAAGTATTCTCAAAGGTTAAAATATTCTGTAAAGGACCAGCCACAATGAAAAGTTCAAATATATGTAACAATAAATAATAAAAGAACATGAAAATATGGAATATCTATTTACAATAAACACCAGAGTTTCATCATATTATATATTAAAATAACACAGATGAATAGATTCACAAAGATACAGAAAAAAACAATACTTAACTAATTTCACTATATTTTCATGTCTGATTTACAGAATTTCTGCTCCCTGGTTCACTTACTAGAACAAGACAAGATGAAGTGGGTGAGAGATCCTTCTATGTCAGGTTCCAAGAAATAGACTGCCCTGAGACTTCAGGTTCATTGAGTATTAAAACTTTATTTTTGTCCTAGATTATAAAACAACATCACATACATCTGGTCATCTGACGTCTGGTTCCCATGCTACTCCCATTGGTAGAAACAATCAGAATTTAGCACATATGTATTACCACACACACAGATACAGCTTTGCTGAAATGTGTTATAGCATCTGGAAGCTATAAAACCATTTCAAACTTCTACCCTTCCAGAGTAGCAATTAGTTCACTGCCAAGGACAATACAGAAGGCTTCCTAGTATTTGTTTTCACAGTCATTTTGTCTTTGGCTGCAATCAGAACTGTAAGATACAATCTTTATGGCCTAAATTAAGTAATTTAATTTCTTACTATTTTTCAAAGTTAGCTGGACTGAGATTAATCTATTCTTCCGATATCCTCTGTTAGGAATGGCCACATAGTCACCAAATAGATATAAGCATTCTCAAAGGTTAAAATATTCTCTAAAGGACCAGCCACAAACTTATACATTTAATCAGTTACAATACAGTCAGGACCCACTGTTGGTACATTTTTAACACAAGCAGCTTTACAAACACATTTTTCAACTCAAGCATCTGTACAAATCAGTTTGATATACAAATGACATATAATTATTTACAAAATTCCAGCTAGCTGTGCTGGGATATGTTACACATCCACTGCCCTACTTCTGGGATAGCTGGCAATACTTCATATTATCACACTGTATATTTTCTTTAAAGGTCATATTTAAAAGCATGAGAAAGAATGCCACATTTACATTCCATTTCTGCCTTTAGCATATCATGGTTTAGATGTAGGGGTCACATCCTTGGTTGATGTGATGATGTGTTAGAGGGGTCAGAAGTCATCTTTTTGGCTCCTCAAATGGCCACATTCACATTATGACTAAACTAAAACTTCTGTGCATTTCTTTTATGCTGCAAACAAAATAAGTTTTATAAAATAAAAGCCACAGCTATGTTTATCACTAACATTCACAAGGCTGCAGCATTAGCTGTTCCTGTATTTTATAGCTGCAAACCCTGTTGTTAATGTTAAAGCAAAAAGTTATCTATAAGTACACAGAGGCGGCAAGGATAGCTAACTGCAAATAATAAAGAAACCTAGAACCTGCCATGTACATTAATGCTGGACTGCATACAAATAACATTTTGTTAGGCTTTTGTTAAAAGAAGATGTCTCTGTCTGCACCACAGGCAATCTTGAGAAGGTGAAATGAAGATTTCTGTCCTCTCTAAAGAGTCATCACACCACTTGTGAATACTCTGTCTCTGGATGTGTACAAGGGAGGGAGCAAACATCATGGTTGCTGTAGTGAGAGTTTTGAAGTGTTTTTTTTCACCTAAAGTTAAATTTGTAAGTGACAAAATAAAAACAATACAATGCACAGCAACCTGTCCATGATGTAGATGTGCTAAAGGCAGAAATGAAATAAAAATGCCACATTTCAAGCCTTTGCAACTTATTTTTAATTGGTTTCTTCTTTATTAAGATTTAGAACAAAATGAAGACTACTTCATTTAGCCACTTTGAAGGGCCAGCAGAGAAGACAGTTTTAAAATTGGGAAATTTCTTTTGGAACTTGCCACGAGTTAATAATGGTGGCACATTTACCTTTAGTTTTTGTCTCTACTGCACATATTGCACCCTGGCCATACCACTACACCCTGTCCTTCTATAAAGAGTCCATTGACACTCAATTCAACACTCATTATCCAGTCTGTTCTATCACTAATCAATGACCAACTCACTTCATCCCTCCAACTTCTGTATGTTCTCAAAAGCAGCACACTGTCTTAGTTTTCAGTCCATCTCAACATAAACCATAAAAAAATACTAGCCAAATTAAAAGCAACAACCTCAGCTGTTGATAACTTTCCCACTGAATTCCCCAAAGTAGGTGTAGAAGCACTAGCCTTCTCTGTCTCCATTCTTATCAACTGGTCAATAACAGAAAACTATGCCCCATCTATCTGGAAAAATCCATTATTATACCCCTTCACAAAGGAGGTACTTCAACAGAGTTAAACTATAGACCTATTGTTATCTTAACACTCCCTCTAAAATCTTTGAGAAAAGTATTCACTCTCAGCTTATGAAACATATAACCAAACACAACCTCCTCTCCAACACTCAACATGATTTCAAGCCCAAACACAGTGCTACTGCTCTCCTCAACTTCATCAACATAGTAAACCAATACAGAAATGAGGGTAACCTTATTTCTTCAATTTTTCCTTGACCTTCCAAACCATTTGACATAGTGTCCTACCTAAAGCTCCTCTATGAACTTGCAGCACAAGGTCTCACTTACTCCTCCCTCTCCTGGTTTCATAGTTACTTATGCAGTCATCAGCAGGCAACTAAACGGCAACAAAACCTTTCAACAATTCAACCAATCTTTGTTGGTGTTCCCCAAAGGTCAGTACTTGGACCCCCTTCTATTTAATATTATCATAAATAAACTTCATACTGCTACAGCACTTGCCACTCTCATATACAATATGCTGACGATTCAACCCTTATCTGCTCTGCCCCATTCATAACAAAATTACAGGAAATCACTCAAACATCATTCACTGACATTGAAATATGGCTAAAAAATTCTAACTTACCACTTAATGCCAAAAAAAACAAAAAAAACAAAACAAAAAAAAATGCTATTTACTCCAAAACAACACCTTAACCAGAAATACACATTTCATATTACCTCAAGTAATAACACAAAAAATAGAACCCATAAGCCAAACTAAACTACTTGGGGACATAATACATGACAACCTCAAATTTGATCACCAAATACTTCATTCCATCAAGAAAACTTAACAAAAACTTGGCTCCCTCTATAGGGTCAAACTTGACAGATCAAGCAAGGATTACCTTAGAGGCAACATATCTCCTTCCTTCTCTATTACATGCTTCCTCTATTCTTGCAAATATCAACACTACATATAAAACTAAACTTGCATCCTACTACAAAATAGCTAAATTTGCAACCAGCCAACCTTATAAATCCTACCACTGGCTTGCATTAAAACAATTAAACTGGCTTAAATTCCCAAACCAGTTGAAATACAACTAATCACTGCCCACAACCTATTGTAGTCTCCAGACAAATGCCTAGCATTACAAAATACTCCACTGTACTATTTACCCACTAGAGATATTTGGTCTAGCAATACACTTTTAATATGTATCATTAAGACATTCGACACTGCTTGAGACTCTCTCTACTCTCATTATGTGTCACAACTCTGGAATGAAATCCCCACACAGTTAAAACAGGTAGAAAACATAAACAATTTCAACATTTCGCTTAAACAGCACTTTTGCCAAAGATTGCTCCGTTCATCTTGCTCACCTGGGTAGCTTTACTCAGATTACTTTTCTCCGACTCTTACAGCCACTTTGCTTACCCACTCTTTCTGTACCTTATTTATCCTCCTCATACTCTGCTTATTTCCCAAACTCTTACTTTTCCTTCTTTAATCACACCCCACCACTAACTACAATTCCTCCTCTGTCCATTTATCTTCCTGCTCATTCCCATAACTTCTCCTTTCATATCTCTCTCTAATCATGTTAAGCTACATTCTACTTGACTGTCTGTAAATTATTACTAAACTCAAAAACACTTCATTTTGATATTTTCCCTGCAGCCATCATGCTTTTAATACATTAATTATCATATATTATTTCTGTATTCAATAATTAGCCAATTTATGTTAATTTTCTCTTTTGATTTTTTTTTGTGTTAAAAATGCTATGTTCATGAAAGAAATATTTAAAAATCATGTAAATAAGCTCATGTATAGATGTGTTTATCCTGTAATTATAAATGTACATAATGTGTAACTTTAATGTGGACCTTTTCTTCTCAGCCCTCCACTGAAAATGGGTTTTACCCAGTCAGGTGTTTCCCAGTCAAAAAAGGCAAATAAACAAATAAAATAAATAAATATTTTTACAGTAGTAATCGCAGTTTATTACCATTATACGTCTCTAGCCAAGCAAACAGTTCATTTTCAGGACTATTTTAGAAGTGGTTGTGGTACATAATATTTCATACTTGTGTGTTACAGAGTAGTTGGATTTTTCTTGCACCAAAGGGTTATACACACCTGGTCCAGATTATGTCTAGCACAGCAACCCACCATATAAATGAGCAAACTTCATATTGTAACTTCAGTTTCTGTTGAGTATCTCAATCCCCTTCATAGATGATACATCTTGTTTCAGCCATCCATATGTGATAGGTTCCATTTTTTATCTTACCCTGCAACACAAATGGCCCATCTTTTGTCAAGTATGCTCATTCTCTGAAAAACAACTGTCCAGCTTCTGTTACATACTTCCACTCTCCACTGCACTCTCCACACAACTAAATGAACTTCTGTTGACTTCTCAGCTCTTCAGGCATATGGTTCTAATTCTGTGTATTCTAAGTCTCCATCTTCTGTCCAAGCAGGAACATTATTTTATTGTACTGCAGTCCATCACTAAAATAGGCTATGTTCTGCCCATCACCTCAGTTCACTACAAAAGTGGGACAAAGTCTGTCTGGTATATCACATCTGTGTGCTACCCCACAATACATAATTAAATTTAAAACTGGAAAAGAAAAAAAAGGATATTTCAACTAAAGACTAAAGCTGGTAGAATCCGTAAACTGAGATTAACTGTAGAAGTAAACTGCTGATTATAAAGTAGTAACATTTGAATTCATTGATAAGCTGGAGATGTAACAGATTTGAAGGTTGATAATTTGCTTTGATCACTAATCACAGTTGGTATGGAGTGCCAGGAAACGTGTTATCTTTGATACAGCCTTTTCACAAATTATCAAAGAAAAAATTAGCCTTGTGCTTTCCCGGCACATGAGACAGTAGGAGAAATCTCAAATTCTGACCTCATTCATTAGTGTATGTGTGTGTGTGTGTGTGTGTGTGTGTGTGTGTGTGTGTGTGTTTTCACAACTTGAATGTTAATGTGTTAAGAAGTAGTATAGCTGTGGGTGTAACTGCAACCCCTTGGCCTGGTGGATTTTAAGACAGTGGTGTTCATTACTTTTGGATGAGTTAATAAACCTAAGTATTTTATTTTCAGTTGTCTAAATAATGGCTTTGTTCTGGGCTGAAGGAAGGGTAATTATAGGCAGGGTGTGGTTTGGAAATGTGCAGAAAAGCAGAAGACAATCTAGTGAAGAAGATTTGGGGCAGACAGGAAGAAGGCAAGAAGAAACACACGAGAGTTATACATTTATGGTAATAATTCATCTGGCTTCTGAATGTAGTATATGTGAAACCTTGTATGAAATTTTAGGCTGGTTAGGAACCTTTATAGACTGTGGACAAGTATGTAAGTGAAAGGAGATGTTTTGGAGAAGAGTTATCTGTAAAGATTTCAGATGGGCCACACATAAAAACAGCAGGTGCTTGAAGGCTCTTTTATAGGTAAGTTGTGAGCACCAGAGATTCTTTTTGGAGTACCATATAGCATGACTGTGAATTTCTGACTGTTGGTAGTTTCTTAACAGTCAGTTCCAAATCATAGCAAATACTTTTTGGAGAGTTTTGTTTAATTCCTTGTAGGATTTGCTGGTCATGGTAATAACAATGTAGTCAACATACGTGATGCATCTGATATCAGGAAGGTCACATGGCAAGCCATTTATAAAAATGGAGAATATTAGTGGGCCAAACCCTGATCCTTGTGGAACCTGCTTAGTAATTCTACCAGGAGCCAATGCTTGTATCCTGGCTCATAACCATAAAAGTCCTGTTTGAAAAGTATTTACCAAATCGTTGTACACTAACAAATCCTCACCTCCACATCATAAGTGGCATTGTTGGATAGTCATCTGTGTCAAAAGCATGCTTTAGATCTAGATAGGTGGTGCCTGTAAGTGAGCCTTTTTCCATATTTGTCAGTATGTCATCTGTTTGTGAGTAAATGGCTGTAATTATGCAATATTTAAGTTGAAATTCATGCAGTTTGTTTCACAACAGGTCACATATTTTGATATATTTCATTGTCTGGCTACAGATGATTTTTCTCCAGAGCTGAGACAAATGGCTGTAATAGACCAGCAATTACTAGCAGAGGTAGGAGGTGGTATTTTTGGGAGAGGAAGGGTTCACATATATTTGAAGCTGGGGAGAAGGGGATATAGTGCAGAATAGTGCAAGATATCAAGGGCAGATTAAAATATAAGCTAATTGCTCACATATAATGCTGCTTCTGCTGCCAAGTTCTAGGGACTTCGGATGATGATATATTTAATTGTCAATTATAGTCAGTTTTGTCAAGTATTTATTTTAGTCTTTTTTTGCTATGTTTGAAGAAGAAGGATACTAAATAAGTGAGTAAAGTGGAATAAGAGGGATAGATCTGGAAAATTGTTAAAGAGCATAGAAGAGAGCTTTCTGGATTTTTTTAGGTTACCCAAGATCATTTTATAACGTGTCTGCTTGAGGGAAAATGTTAGTTTCAAAGAGTTCTGTTAGTCTGCCAAATTATTTTGACTGTGTATTGCAGGTTGTGAATGTAGTTTTGTAATAGGCAACTTTCAATTAATTGGATTTTAATTCTGGTAATACATTTTCCCATCATGTTTGGTTGTGTTACTTAGGACAAATTTTCATTCTGACCAAATTGTGTCCCTCATTTTTATCAGTTCTTTTAGCTCAGGTTTTAACCATGACAAATTATTGCCTTAGAAACTTCACTGTGTCGGAGGGAAGAGTCTATCTTGCATTAATATGATTATATTATGAAATTCTGAGACAGCAGTTGGTTGTTGGATCAAGACAATTGTAGATGGGTGTCCAGTGTACCAGTTATGAGTCTGTTAGCAGTAATTATTTGCTGTAGACATTGAATCAATTGTCAAAAAGTTTTTTTTCCTTCATTCTGAAGAGGACAGTGGTCACTTCTATCTTTTGGTGGAATACATAATTTTAAAAGTTTGCCTGGGATATTTGATATTAGTACATTTAGCAGTGTATACTCCCTGGTAACATGGTTAGGTCATGAATCATCTGTGACCATCTGTGCAGGATTTTGGAGGGGGAGAAGTCTCATGAGCAAAGTTTTAAAATTACAATTTTCATCTGAGGTTGAGATTGCGTATGATTACCAACCTATGATGCTTATACCATTTCAGTGATAGTTGTTAAATGTCTTGGACTAGGGAAGCTGAAAAGGGTGGAGGAATATATATTGTAACAAAAAGTAGCTATGTATATAACCTGAATGGATAAATGCCACTATACCCATGGTCTTGCCCCATAAACACTCATGAAAAGGAGTAGCATGCGTTGAGAATTGGACTGGGTAAGCTACAAATGATCTACCTGATCAATTGCCCAACAGCAACCTATAACCATATAAAAAATTCAAAGCCATTTTTAACAATGAATACCATTAAAGGCCTGTACTGTTATAACAGATTAGTGTTTGGGGTAGCGTCTGCTCCTGCTGTCTGGAGATGGACAATGTGTCAGGTTCTTGAGTGAGTGCCCAGAGTCCAGTGTCACCTTGATGATATCATTGTTATAGGTGCTACAGATGATGAGCACCTAGAGAATCTGAAAAGAGTCCTGAAAAGATAGGAGGATGGGCTAAGAGCTAGGTGAGACAAATGTGAGTTCTTAAAGACCAGTGTCATATATTGTTGGCACATTATACATGTCCAAGGACTGCACAAGTGCCAAGACAAGATGCAGTCTATACTAAAGACTCCATCTCCACAAGATTTTTCACAGCTCATATCTTTCTTGAGGTTTGTAAACAATTATGGTAGGTTTTTGCCAATACTGGCAATCTTTTTGCATCCCCCAAATGAGCTGGTACAGCATGTAAATGTTCTAAAGAAGGGAACATTTGTTTTGTGAGAAAACAAGGCTAGTCACATCAGGTCCAGTCCTGAATCATTTTAACACATCCCTTTCAGTGAAGCTGGGCTGTGACACCTCCTAAATATAGTATTGAAACAGTTATGCTGCATGTTACGGGAAATGGCAGTGAAAGGCTACACTGTAGCATTGCTTAGCCCTTTCAGTGAAGCTGGCCTGTGACACCTCCTAAATATAGTATTGAAACAGTTATGCTGCATGTTATGGGAAATGGCAGTGAAAGGCTACACTGTAGCATTGCTTAGCCCTTTCAGTGAAGCTGGCCTGTGACACCTCCTAAATATAGTATTAAAACAGTTATGCTGCATGTTATGGGAAATGGCAGTGAAAGGCTACACTGTAGCATTGCTTAGCCCTTTCAGTGAAGCTGCCTGGCCTGTGACACCCTAAATTAGTATTGAAACAGTTATGCTGCATGTTTATGGGAAATGGCAGTGAAAGGCTACACTGTAGCATTGCTTAGCCCTTTCAGTGAAGCTGGCCTGTGACACCTCCTAAATATAGAATTGAAACAGTTATGCTGCATGTTACGGGAAATGGCAGTGAAAGGCTACACTGTAGCATTGCTTAGCCCTTTCAGTGAAGCTGGGCTGTGACACCTCCTAAATATAGAATTGAAACAGTTACGCTGCATGTTACGGGAAATGGCAGTGAAAGGCTACACTGTAGCATTGCTTAGCCCTTTCAGTGAAGCTGGGCTGTGACACCTCCTAAATATAGTATTGAAACAGTTATGCTGCATGTTATGGGAAATGGCAGTGAAAGGCCTGTAGCATTGCTTAACCCTCCTTGTTCATAGCTTAGAAAAAGTATGCATAAACTGAAACAGAAGCACTAAATCTTGTGTGAAGATGTCAAAAGGTCTAACCAGAATCTGACAGACAATTTACATTGTTACAGACCACCAGCCACTGGTTTCCATTTTTTGTCCACGAAAGGTAATTCCCACTATAGCAGCTGCCCAAATGCAATAATAGGGAATGTTTTTGAGTTGCTATCAATATAAAATCGAATAGACATTTATTGCATGTCATGCAAATGCTGTACTTTTTTCTCAGTTTATAAATAGAGACTTTAAATGGTAAACACAAAGAAGCAGCAACAACCTTAGGTATGTTCTCCTTGAGTCAAATTGTCAGTCTGCCAGTTGTTGCTAACATGGAAAAAGCAGACTCCAGATGCCACAAAGTTTATCACAAAAGTATATTGTGTCACAAAATGGCCAGACAGCCAAACACATATTTCCATTGATTTACTATTATCTGAAATGAGATAAATGTACTTTTAAGTGCTAATATGTTATATGTGTAATATGTAAGTTAAAGATCATGTGCACTATCACATCATACCTGTCAAAAGTTCCAGAGAATTTGCTGCCCTCAATGGAAGATTATACTATAGACATTTCCAGTGGCTGTCTGGGGCCCATTAGGCTGGCTTTCCTGCAAATTTCGGCAGTAAGGCATTTTTCCAAAACTGCTTGCCAGCTCAGCTGGATAAATCAAATGAATGAATCATATCTCACATGACATACATAACCAAAAGCTGCTTTTATTAAAGTAGATAACATTTTAGAAGAAAAAGTTCAGAAGTTGTTGGAAGACATACTTTAAGAAAAGTAGCTTTTGGCTAAATACATCACAGTCAGACTATTACATAGCATGTTTTTATTTGAATGGCAGCATTGGCAGAAAGCTGCAGCAGACTCGCCTGGCATATAGAGGCATGCAGCCATGGAGTATACCTAGCTGAGGGCTGGGCTAAGGGGACATAGATAAAACGAGAAAGTCAACTTGTTGCATAAAGAAAGAAAAAAAAAGATGCCCACCTTTGAATACACTAGTAGCTACTAGCCATTATCAGAGAGACCTTGATTTGTACTTTCTGGTTATGCAGTCTGGACAGGACAGGTCTCTTCCACAGTTTGGAAGAACCTGGTTCAGTAGGTAGACCATCAGAGACAGCTTGCAGCTAGATCCAGTGAGTGAAATACTTTTCTTTTTTTTACTTCTTATTTCTGTTACACATTGAAGTTAGAATCATAACTCTTTCAACTCTTTGGTCAAGAATCAGGGACAAGCCAAAAATAATGGGTGAACAAAATTCTCAAATCAGGTACAGTTTTAAATATTACACCAATTCACTTAAGTTAATGCAACAACAGGATGTGCATCTTAGTGCCTTTTCTGGACAATAAGGAGTAGGAGACATAGCTCTCAGCCTCTTACCTCCAGAATCAGGGACATATCCACAAATAATCAGGGAGAGGTTTAAAATATTTGTACTATTAATCTGAACATTTTCTAGAATAAGAAAATGCTAACTAAAATGCATTTTTTGAAGTAAAGGATGTCTATAACTTGAATTATAGTTGTCATGCAATACTTTATACGTCCTATTAATTATCCTTGTTTTAGCGTCAAATTCTCTTCTGGGCTCAAAATACTCTATGAGAGCTGGTCTTTCACTTAACACTCCCTTATCCCTTTCTTATTGCCTATACTCTATTAGTCCCTGGTAGGAAAGGCAAGCTATAATCAGAAGTCCAAACTTCTACTTGACCTTATATCACAGTCTATTATATTTCTGTCTCTAATTATTTGCTCCCAATACCTTGACACCTTTGCTAAATTTCACAATAAATTCCAGTCCCCTCTTGCCTATTGTCTATGCCCCTATCTTCAGTCATCCTAGTTAGTAAAATTAGTAAAATGCCCTTTCTTCATCTCTGTGTTGGTTTGGTTTTAGAATACTTTCTGCTGCCTTATAAATATAGTATTTGTTAGGGTTGTTGATATTCTCCTTAATGTACTGCATCCAAAAGTTGCAAAAGGAAATTTTTTTTCTTGAACTCTCACCATTTCATCACCTTTCCATTCCTGTGTAGTTCTAAAGTATACCTTCAAATCAGGCAATCCTAAACCACTTTGTTCTATGGGGAGAATCAACTTATCCCACTTAAAGATACAAAATGTAAACATTTATTGCAATCAAAGTAATGATAATTTAATTTGAATTGGTAGTTAGGCTCAGTACAAAGCAAAAACAAAATCTTTCTGTTTGATTTGCTATGGGCAGCATATTACATCCATGCTATGCAATGAAAAAAATCTGGTCTTTTGTTAATAAATTCAATGAGTAAAACATCTGTTGAAGAGAAAAACAATCATCTTAGGATCAAGAAACATACCTCCTCCATAAGTGATCCAATCAGAAGTGAAATGTAAAGGCAATGGAAAATGCAGTATATATGGGCAGCTTAGAGTAACCTATCAACTATCATGGCCTTGAGATATGGGAAGAATATTGAGTGCCTGGAGAAAACCCTAGCAGACATGGGGAGGATATGGAAACTCCATATTATATAATACTTTATACTTAAGTTAACCAGTGGACGCACAGTCCCTTTTCAGGGGCAACCCAGGAGAAATGGGTCTATATCAGAATCGTGAATGTTCACAATGTCGAATCTGACATTGTTGACACGTAAACAGTGAAACCACAGAACATCGAAGAGGTAAACAGAAATCTCCGTAAAGGGAAATTTCCATTTACTTCAATGTAGTGCGGTCTCGGAGTTGGAATATTTAAGTAGCGGGGGTGCAGGGGGGCTTGCCCCCCTGCTTAAAGCAAGTAGGTCTATTTTGTTTACTTTTTGTGATGTTTTTATTAGGTGTTCGATGTTACTGGACTTTGACGATATGGTATAGATCATATCGTATTCGAAGTTCAGTACCTTCGAGCATCTAATATAAACCCGGAGAAATGTATGGTTAAGTGATTTGCTCAAGATCATACAATAAGTCTAAAAATAAATTATTGCCTTTTCAAATAAATGTAATATGTAAAAAATGTAAAATGTATAATTAGTTTTGCTACTGTAAAAAGGTAGTACAGTTTAAAAGTAAAAAGTAAACCTTGCTGCACAGATGTATGTGTGTATGTATACTGATGCAAAGTCTGCTGTGTGAAGGTGCTGGCTAGGTCACATGATGATGAAAGTGATGCTTTATTTGCACAGTAGCTTGCTAGCACTCTCCCTCCCATACACCAGAATAATTAACTGCGGAAACAGGAAGGTGTCTTCTAATATTCTAACTAAAGCCACAGAAAATGTTGTTTAAGGATTTATCAACAGAGGTACTATCTGTTAATTTAAAAAGGTATAGGAATTTACCATTTTGCCTGTTGGACGATGCTCTTGAAGACAAAGCTCAAGATGTATTATAATGCCCTTAAAGACTCTGAAAATTCAGTTTTTTACTTAATAGCCAGCAACAGTTAAAACACGATATATTTTTAGCCAGAAGCAGGTAGTTTCTAATTCAGATGTTAAACAGATTTTTTTTCTGAACATTTTCCATTTCTTTTATTTATTTATTTATTTATTTTTATTGTGTTTATATATTGTTGCTTGTCTCATCCATTCAAAAGAGACGATGAAGCAGTGTATGGGTTCAAGATATTTATTGTACATAAACATGTCAGGAACTGTAACTGGAACATATATTTAAGTTAACTGATTCACACATTACTTCAAACACATTCACATGTGCATTTCCATTCATGTCTGCACTCACTCTGGCTGACTGTACAAAATGGCGCTGTTCTTGCATGTGCTCAGTACTTATATGCATGTGCTATCTAGCTACAGTGGCTCAATAGGAACATCACACATAATGATCAACAGCCTCCCGCTTTGATTCGTTTGACATGTAATAGGAGAATAAGACAATGTATATGCTGGGTAATATTTCAACATTAATAACAAATCAAACTCAAGTCCAAGTCGCTGTGTATTTTGCATTGGGTCTGGAAATTCTACCCAATCTGGTTACATAAAAGCTTTGACTGAGTTTAGCAACAGAGACAGTTTCTGGGGAATACTTCTCAATAGGATCTTCAGGGGTAACATCAGGATTATTTGACGAAAATGCAATGTCCTGCGAAATGGGAACATGTGTAAGGTCACCCTGAGAAGTAGAGTCTTTGGCACAGACAATCTGCTGCATCACTGGTTCAGAAACTGGATATATATGTCTTCAGCTTCTTCTAGATTCCATTCCCTCCTATTTAACAATATAAGATCTTGCTCCTCACAAACATTTTTGATAATACCCACTTGGTCATATCCTTTGGTTGTTTGTATCCTTACAATTTCTCCTTGTCTTAGTGGTTTAAGAGGTTTGCTAGATTTATCATAGTACGACTTTTGTGATTGACATTTCTTCAAAAGTTGGGTTTTGATCACTTTGTTGTTCTATGCATTTGGAATAAGTAGTTGTTTACTGATCGGTAAGGTTGTTCTCGTCTGTCTAGACATTAATCTCTGAGCAGGTGAACCAAGCAAGTTATCTCTGGGAATGTTTCTGAGATTGAGACAGTTATGGAAAACATCAGTACCATCTTTTTTAGATTTCTCTAACAAATATTTTGCACTTTGGACTGCATGCTCAGCTAATCCATTGAACTGTGGGTACTCAGGACTACTAGTAACATGGACAAAGTCCCAAGCCTCAGCAAATTTTTTGAACTGCTGACTGGTAAACTGCGTGCCATTGTCAGATACAACTTTGTGTTGAAAATGTCCCTTCAACTTTGTAATGACAGTGCTGGATGTTAGATTAGGAAGAAGTTCAATTTCAAACCAATTCAAGTAAGAGTCTACCATTCCATTCAAAAATATCAATAGCAACCCTCGGCCATGGTAGTTCAGGAATCTGATTTAGCTGAAGTGGTTCTTTTTGTTGGTGTAGTTTATTACTATTACAAATAGAACATGCTAGATACATGCTACATATTCGAATATCATCTGAGCTTTTCTTATGAGCTATGAGCATGAAGGATACCCATTCAGTTGGTTCTTTTACTGGACTTATCACACCTGACTTCACCATTTTGTCTAATGCTGTTTTTACTTTACTCTGGAATGCTACTGGAATCTTCCTTGCTGGTCGGACAACTGGGCTTACTTCATGGTTTAACCTCATAGAATATGTGACTGGTAACTTGCCAAGCTCGTCTTTGAAGATATCATCATATTTATGAAAAATATTCTGTGTAAAACTATTGCGGTTGTTCAGACTTATATGGTGGATCTGCTTATTGAATGAAATCAGTCCCATTCTCAAACTATCTTTGAGGTCTAGCAATGACTACACATGTCTTTTGACTATGTAAAACTGCAAGTCATAGCTGTTCCCAGCAGACTGGTATATGAGAACTACTGCACCATCAGTCTGAATCTCTTCACCACCAACAAGTTTTGCACACTTTGCTGAATCAAGTTTTTCACCAGCTTTCACTTTGGCAAACATTTGTGCTGATATAACATTGCACTTTGATCCAGTATCTACTTTAAGCCCTACAGGTTTTCCATTAATCTGAACAGTACAAAATATTTCACCCTTTGCTGCCAGATTATCAGTTAGCTGATAGTTCACTGTATTAAAATTGTTTCGTCAATCACAGATACACCATCAACATAAAATGTTTGCTTGCGGCTTTCTAACTGATCTACTTGCTTCTTTGGATGTTGTGTTTTATTAAAAGATTGTGCCACTTTAGACGTCCAAAGCCTTTTGAGAAGATTCCACTTTTTAACATTTGTGACATTGCTGACCAAAAGCTAAGCACTTTTCTTTTTTAAGTTCATGGTTGGCTCCACAATTACGACAGTTAACAATAAGATTACTTGTAGCTGTCCCTTTCAGTTTATGATTAAACTGGGTACTGCCACATTCTTCGGCTTATATCTCTTATTCATCTTAGCTTTGTGTCTTACATTATCAACATTCGCACTAGTAGACGATGTATGCATGCTTTTCTCATTTGTAAGCATATTTGTGTGCTTTTCTGTAAGCTCATATATTTGACAAATCTCTATATCTTTGCTCAACATTAAATCACCATCTCAAAGCAAAATTTTTCAAACTGCATCATTATTAACACCACACACAAATCACTTCATCTCATAAATCATCAAATCTGCATGTTTTTGCTTTATTTCTAAAGTCAGTAATGTATGCTGCTATAATTTCACCAGGATTTTGATTTCTTGTGTAAAATATGTGCCTTTCCATTGCAATATTCATTTTAAGGTTACATGTTTCTCTAAATTTATGTTTTAAGCACTCAGAGTCTTTCTACATTTCAGCCTGTATCACAACATGGTGGTTCTTCCACTCCCCTGCATACACAGCAGGTGCATACACAAATGAACGCTCCCTTTCAGTGGCTTCTGAGCCTGCTAAATTAAGAAGTATGAATGGTTTTCTACATGCGTCCTTATCAGAAAATGCAGCCTGTATGAAAATATCATATTCTTGTTCAAACACTTTCCAGTTCTCAGCAGTATTATTATCAAACACCAGTGGTTCAGGTCTGTGAAATCCCACTGCCATCACAACAAAATACATTTAAACATAAGCATAGAGCAGGTACTTGTAAGTATGCACAAATGCACAACAATCTCTTTGAAAAGGTTTTACTTTGACACTGTGAGCATTCCAAAAACTTCAGACACTTTGAATAGATTTAATGCGAAAAAGTAGTACATTGTGAAAACATGTGGTAGTTTTAGCCTTTTCGTACATGTTAAACATTTTGGAAGTTATTTCAAACACTTTCATATTTATTTTAAATACTTTTATCAGTATATTGCAATTTCGGACATTTTGTTTATCTCGGTAATTATTTCTAATGTTTTGAATTCTTTTCCAAATATGAAGTAACTTAAAAATCATTTAAATTAATTTAAGTACCTTTGAATAACCACTGACTTGTTTGCGAGTTCACTGGGGTATGTTCCTCCACTTCTAACTGTGTGCATCATTGCTTGTGTGTTGCTTCAACTTCGGATCTGCTTGTGTGTTGCTTCAACTGTGGATCCCACTTCTGACACCATGTCGCTTGTCTCATGCACTCCAAAGAGATGATGAAGTGGTGTATAGGTTCAAGATACTTATTGTACATAAACATGTCAGGAACTGTAACTGGAAAATATATTTAAGTTAACTGATTCACACATTACTTCAAACACACTCGCATGTGCATTTCCATTCATGCCTGCACACATTCTGGCTGACTGTACAAAATGGCACTGTTCTCCAATGTGCTCAGTACTTATATGCACATGCTGCAGTGGCTCAGTAGGAACATTGCACATAATGATCTACGTATATAATATTTTTTTCTGGCCATTGACTTAGAGGATTGATGTGTTGTTAATGAGCTGCTTCCTGTGGTCCAGTGGTGCAAGGTTTGATTCTCTCAGTCTCCATTGTCTAACTGTGTGACTCTGAGCATGTCACTTAACCAGACACTGCATTCAGGCTGAGTCTGAAAATGGTTCATGGAGATCATTGCTCTACCATGGAAAACAAATAGAAATACATACAAAAATATTTTCAGTTCATTATGCAAGTTCTGGTCTGTTTGTATATTTTTTTCTGTTTCTCACCCACTGTCTTTTAACCATTAGCCATCCTTTGACCAATTTGCCCATTCATTCCCCTTCTACAAGGATGAGAGCTGACCAAGAAGAGACCATCATTTAGGCAGCCTTATTTGTTTTTTGTCTTATATTCATAATGCTGCACCCCCTTGTATACTCCTTTCTGAAGTGAGTAGCTCCTGCAGTGTCACTCTTCTACTGGGATGAAAGCTTACTGCCACACACTCCTCTCAGGAAGTGACACCCCCTAAGAAGAAAGCCAAAGTAGAATGGCAGGAGCAAATTATACACACCCATTCCATGTTCTGCATGTTGTTCTACCATCATCATTGGGATTCACAGGTAGTAGACCAGAACACCACTCTCCCACAGAATAGAAGAGCCATGTGCCACTTGCCTCCCAACAATGCTCTTTCAGCACGTGATCTGCTATGTGAATTCAGGTCATCTTAGTCAGGCCTCCATCCCTTCATTACATTGCATTCTTGTTAAGAAGATGCTGTATTTTATTAATTTCATGTAAATAATTTTATTGTCTAACACTGAATGGTCATGATTTTACTTATTCGTGAAAGAACTTGATCATTTTACTTGGAAGGTCATGTGGAATGATATGCAGTTCCACAAAGTGATATTCCCTCAACTCAAATCAGTGCCAGTACTGCACACCCACATCATCAACTCCTGATGATTACCCCCACTGACACGTGGCACCATGGGCAGCCACCCCCTTTACCCCATCCCGGTAACAGCTCTGCTGGGGCCTACAACTATGTAATGTCCACTCTATGAAGATGAAATTGCTACCATTTGAATATTTAAAAGTTGGCTTCTTTTAAAGGTAAATACCAAGAAGAATAAACCATTCAGTACCAGAACCCCATAATGTATAGAAACAGTCACCTTTACTTGAATCCATTTAAAACATGTTTCCAATATACCCAAAAATATGATGTCCTGTGGTCAAGAGCACCAGAAGTACTTGTAATAAAATACAGAACAGAGCAGATAAACTGATTTTGGTGCCAAAGACACATGCATCATTAAATGGTCGTTGGTACTGAAAGGTTCTCTCCTCTTGGAATTTACTTTGCTCTTTCATGGAGTACTTGCAGGTTCCAGTTGTTTCAGTCTCTTGATTACTTTTTTAGGCTGAGCAGTAAGTTATGTCTTGCATTATTATATATTTTTTATAATAGGTGTTTTTGCTCCTATGTTTTCAAGCATCACATCTCTCCCAATAGGGGTCTGACCATTGATTTCCATGTACTAGGAATTACCACAGTACAGTACAGTACAGTGTGGGTCTGATATATGTTCAGAAGAGCAGTGATACAGGCAGTCATAAGGGTTGATTGTATGCTCACCAACTTCCCAGCAATGAGAGCATTTGTATGGCTACTCCTACCAACAGCTAAAGAGGTAAGCTGCTGGCATCATCATGGGGGCCAACAATGCCTTCAAACTGTAAGTGCATTCTCTTTTCCTGCAATAGTAAAGGCTACCAGAATGCAGTGGCTTGGTGAGCCAAAAGCCCACACCAGGACATGCAGCACAATATCACTCCTTCTGTGTGGGATTTTAGATTTATGCATCATGTTGTACCCCGATCTCTACATAGGATGAGAATGTTTATTTCTCCCCTGCCAACTCCACCAAGCACCCAAGCCTTTAATCAAATTTGGGTTACCCGTGGCATACTCAGGACATTTTTCCTCTACACCACTAGAACTGGATTTGTTTTGTTAGTTTTGACTAACTGATAACAACACTATAAACTTGGAAAGGGAGGGTGCTGGTGAAAAAAAGAGATACAATTTACACCCTATTGTGGAAAATATTATGCAAGTTTGTGCATGCAAAATAATTTTGGTCAAGTTTTAATCACTGTTGGAAGGATTGCACTGGAAGGCACCAGGCTGCATATGAAGTGGGTGAAATCCTGAAGAGCCAGTGATTATAACTCTGATCTGTAGATATACAGTGTAAAGTTGACTTAGGTGTAGCAGGTGTTAGCCATTACTCAGGGCAATAATGGACATTTACTATACACTCTTGAGACCAGTTATCCTTTATATACTATCTGGTACCAGTGGTGGGATTCAAACCCAATATGGCTGTGCTGTTTCCATTGCAACGTAGTAACAGTAGCTCATTTCCTTTCACATATTACAGTTTATAGAAACGTCAAGTACAATGTACCATCTTTTATTTTTATGCTTTAAACAATTATTAACACATGCTTTTTATTTGATGTGCTACCAAATCAGCTAGCTTATTTTTCATGCCAAGTATTTTTACAATAACAGTGGCATTTTCTCATGTTCACAGAATTATAGTTCCCCTCAAAGAGACAATGACAGTCATGTTTCAGAATAGTACTACACAACTGCAGTGATGGACTTTTTGAGCAGAAGAAGTATCAGAATGCATGAAAATCTAACTCAAAGAAACTGACCCTGACCACTATTATGTGCCTATGCTGAATTCAATTAAAACATTAGTTATAGTTTGCCCCATCTGCTACAAAATCAAACTAAAGTACTGCTTATTTTATTCCTGGCATTATAACAGACAAATGCTATATTGGCACAGGAGTGTAAGGCATTAAGATCTTCTGAAAGCATGTTTCTATGAAGGGTTACAATTCTGCAATTTTATTTTATTATAGTTCAGCACAACAGACTGAAGAACAGCTGTGCAAAAGAATGCTGAAGAAACTGAATAAGTAGTTAGGCAATAAAGTAAAACCACAACATGGCAGAAAATTCTCCGCTAATGCAATTACAGTACTTCATACTTAATAAAGCAATACAGCAAATTACAGGTGACAGTACATTGTACATGACTAGCTTACATAATTAATAGGCTGATTGTTATAGGTACACTGAACAAGTTCTGATATATGTTATAATTTTTAACTATTTCACTAAAGTTCCTATAATTTGGAAGTCCTAATTTGCTTTCATTGCATCTAGTTGCTCTGTCATAATCCATCTTCCTTAATCATAAATTTGACATTTTCTTTGTCTAGGGGATTGTTTCTCATGCTTACCCGATTCATTCTATTTCTCCAAATTTGATATGGAGTGTGTGATCTGTTTCTCTGACAGAAGTCCTTTTATTGCTAAGGTGCCAGGAGGTATTATACATGGTTCAACTAGACTCCAGTTTAGGACAAAAACTATGTTCATTTCCTGGGGATTTTCTCTTTCCTTGATGTCACAAAATCAGGACCTATTAAATGTCCCTAATCTTTCTAGACCTATGGTATGTAACCTCAGGTGTAGGTATGATTTGGAGGTTGGCATAATGGTTATGGTGTTTACTGCACAAGGTGTAGGGTTTAATTATCATCTTTGGCCACTGTCTGCGTAATGGCTGACATGTTCTGCAGACTAATTGCCCAGTATTTACCTATGTACCCCTTGTTAGTATCACTGTCATTTACTCACTCTGGGGTGCTAGAATTCTACATTATATGTGCTGCATGTATTCCATCGGACGAGTCTGTCTGCTTTTACATAAGTATCCGTACTTCTTCTATCAGATCATACTCTGCATTTTTCTCAAGTAAGTGAAGTGAAATGAATGCATTTGTAACATACTCCATCCAACAGTTGTTATATCTTTATAGCACCTCCCGATTTTGAAATGCGGTTTATTGCATCCACTCACATTATACCTGACAGAAAGATGGAAGAGACTGATGTGGGCTTGACAAAGGTATGAGGGTCTCACAGGTGACCCCTTGTTTATGTTTGATTGTCCAGTATTAGTTTTCTATATAGCAGGACAGGCTTAACCCAGATGACCATATATACAAAAACAAAAAAATTATTTCTTTTTTACAATTTAAGACGTAGTTGTTAATCCTCTTCTGTCTGTGACATTTTTGTGTTGCATTGCTAACCGTCAGGATGAATATGCAGTAAGTGAATATATTATATTTAAGAAAACAATTCTTAGAATAGTGTACTTCTGCTATAATGTTTACATTAGGCAAGTTCATCACTGTTTCATTCTCAACATCTGTAGAACAGATGTTGATTTTTATCCTAAGGTTTGCCACCTATTATATTCTTTAGTGCTCAGAATATGGCTATAAATCTACAGCTGTCAAAAATAAAACAGAAAGGGAAAAATATAACACAATGCTAAAATTATGTTAGCAAATTCAGGCAATACTACAATCACACAAATAAGATGTTCTAGAAAAAGACAGCAGTGATGAATGCATAAGCACGAGTTAGTTAAAGAGTAGCCATGAAGAAAGGTAAAAGAGAGTACATCCAGAGTCACACAAGAGTAAACTAAGCTTAAATAATAAATTCCAGATGTAAAGGTTGCAGGGTATACTTGGCAATTTTTTAAATGCAGTCATTAGTGGCCAAATGTCCTTGAATAGAAATGCACCTGCACCTGCTGAGGCACATCTTCCCCATGAGCTCACTTTCATCTTTATCCATGATGTGTACATCATCATCCAGGTTATCCCTCTTGGTCAGTGGTCACCAGCCTGCTAGGTAACTGATATAATCATTTCAGCATGACAGGTAGAGAAAAGCAGATAGCCTCCATCTGTCAGAAGAGGCAGTAGGTTGTATTAATTAAGACTCAACTTTCCTTCAGGTTGGTGTCACCTGAGCTGATCATGTGGTTTGAACTTGGTAGCAGATATTTTGAAACCATGGATGATAGCCCCATCCACATCCTCCAAATCATGGCCAAGATGGCGTACAGCACTGTGCATTCACAAACATAGAACATTGTCAAATGGATGTTCAGACTCTTAAAGAAATGCTTCTACTGCTTGGATACTTCTGGTGGTATACTGCAGTATGCATCTGTGACTTGCAGTCAGTTTTTCACTGTGTGTGCTATGCATTATGGAAGCAACTTTAATTTCAGAACATTGCAGTATTGCCAGATAGATCTATTGCAGTAACAAATGAGGAGTTGTGTGTTGAGTTACTGGAGGAAAAGGCTGCATTTGTATGCAAGTGAGGAAGTGGCAGCACAATACATTGTGGTATTGACAAAGAGGTGGCATCAAGCCCATGAGAGGGACAACACAGAATAAAACTGATGCACCCATTAACATACTCAAAGTATACATTATAGTACAGTGACTGACCATGTTGTGAATCAGACATTACTTTACATACAAAGGCCAGAAGGATGGGCAGGGCATTTCATCATTGGCACAGGTGGGGTGGGGCATAGTGACAGGCAACAATATTGCTATCATACATGTAAGGGTCACAGGATATGAATGTGGTAGCCATGCAAGCAGGTGGCAGGTTCGGGGAAATGAAGGATCAGATATTCCAGTGTCAGAGTGGAGTTTCCTTGTAACAAATTTTGGTCAAGTATATTGTATGAATTTGCAGTGTCAGGGTTGATTGCATCCTCTGAGAGGGATGGTGTAGCACTTTGGGAGCTTGTATGGGACCCCCCACTGTGGCTACCCATGTAGAGAGACAATAAATGGATGGCATTAATGACCTCAGGGACAACAAAAGTTAGGCATTGCACTCAGAGGCCACCAGAGGATAGGAATTGTATGGAACTGCTGAAACTAGAGTGGCTGGGCAGGTGAGTCATACATGAAGTGGAGATAGATGACCTTCTGCCACAACCATGAAGATGATCATATCTAGGTGTGGAGGCTGCCATGGCCAATGGTGATACTGAAGTAGACTCAGTGTCTATTATTTTCGTATGCCTTCCCTGACTGTCCACCCACATGTGGAACTTTGCACAGCTATAGTGGACATTTGGGAGTTCCTCATGAATGCACCAGTGGATGACAACTGGGTACTACTGCCTTCATCAGGTGTTTGTTCCATATCCTTGTATACCATGTCACTCTGTATGCAATGGAGGTCATCCAGTAGTCCCTGGAGTGGTTGTACTTCCCCATGCAGGCCTTGCAGTATATAGATCATTGACCTGCAGAGCTGATGGTGGATACCAAGTGTGATACCCAGGCCAGCAAATGACCTGAAGAGGTGGCAGTGATTGTTAACTACTACATCATAGGCAGTGTGACTGATAAATTCCATTCATGGTAGTGACTGCTGTCTAGCTGCTGTGGGGCTCTCATGGACAGGACAACCAGTACTAAATGTAAGTTATGTCAGCTTACCCAGCCTCTCCCCCACTATCACCTCCTATGCAGATGATTGCCTTCCAATATTAATGCTGCTGACTGTGTCACTATATCATTAGACTGTACAATATGCATGGTGTCATCATCACCAGTCACAGGTGACCTGCTAACTAAGGCATGTGCCAACCTATTGTGCTGTACTAGCCATCTGTAGAACTTGTGATAGCAGAAAGATAATGTACCTGGGGCACTGCTGGAGTGTATGCCTCATTCTTCCCACTCTTTGGCACACAGACTGGTACAGGTCACTTCTGTAAACAGCATACAGACACATCCATACCCTGTGGTGCAGGTTGTAGCTATTGTAGCCCCAGTGTGTCTAGAGAGCAAATGCACACATATATTCTGTTGAAAACCCCCTTCCCGCATGTAGGTCAGTGTACAACTAGATATTAGCATGCTATTACTAGCTAGGTGCATCCCCAAGAGAAACTCAGTCATTACCAGCCCATTTCCAACATCTAAGCCACTGCCACTTATAAGGGTTTATGCACTTGCACCAGGCAGTGTTACTACGAACTCTTCTTGCTTTGTTGGACATTTCTGTATCTGTGTCTCACCTCCTCTGATGAACCTGTTCTGTCCTGTGACTGGCCTTGGCATACAGTATCATATCAGCTACCATGCATCTTGCCTGTAGTAGTGTGCTACAGCAACACTGATGTCCTGCACAACTCCTTGCTGCACATGATTCCACAAAGCCTTGTCCATTTTATATTTTTCAAGCATCAGCATGCATGCCATGTGTGAAGACTGGTAGAGATGGGTGAAGGCTTCCAGCCTAGCCAGACAGAATTATGCAGATAATTCTATCATTTGTAAATTGTGAAATGTTGAACTTAAAACAATGTGTCAACATTGCCATCTGCTGTAAAGAAAGCTAAGTCAAGCAGTTCTTGTTGGTCTTTTGAAATTAAAATGATTTCATCACTACCTTTCATGTTTACAAGTCGGCTCCAGTCTGGCTAGATGAAGGCTTCCTGCCTATTGTTTTAAGGCTAAAGTTAATGACCAGAATTTACATGCGGAATGTCCTTTATTGCTCTAAGTGTAAAAGAATGTAAATGCAGTTTCTGTCAGCCTGAAAACACCAGGAAAGTGTAAAAGATTATGTAATGTTTTAGCAGAACTGCAGTTTCAATTTAAACAGTGCGAACCAGAGATTATTGAGCATTATTGTCTGACTATCCAACTCACAGCACTGCCTGTTGCTCTATGTAAGTAGGTTATTTTAGAATTGTGTTTTCTTGTAGCAATAGCTAGGAATTAAAAAGTTTAGACTAAGTGTTTTTCTGTGATGTCAGAACTGCACTACTGATTTATTTTAAGTATTTCTGTGTGATCTCTGAACTCTCTTGACTAGCACTGACTGTGTAGTAGAAAGTATTGTCTTGTGGTTTTAATTATTTATTATTAAATATTTTAAAACCTTTTAACTGTGGCTGGTTTGTGTAGAGATAAGTTAAGTTCCAGAGTACATTGCATATTTATAGAGTTAATTGTACAAAGCCATTCTAATAAGGCTTGACTGATTAGTCACCCTTACCAATTGGATAATGATATTGCACAGTAATAATTGGACACCCTTTTAACTCATTCTCTCCAGCAGGGCTCTCTTGAGTGTGTACCTTTAACTTCCAGTGGGTGTGGCTTCAGCCTTTAAAAAACGAATTTATCGCATTACAGTTCTAAACGATACTGACAGAGATCATATATCAATACAATTGTGTTTGCCATCTTGTATACTTCAGGATAAAATATTCTGATACCTTGTATGTAGCATGGTTTTGGAATTATTAATGCAAACATGAACAGGCAATATTTGATGTCTAGAGGCGCAGTAGGAGGTAACTGCAGAAATGCCTGGAGACGTCACTCGGCTGTAATGAGTTAAGGGCCTTTGGGTAGCTGATAATATTAGCTGGGTGGTGGCAGTAATTACTACCGTATAGTCTGGGTAAAAGGGGCACAGCTGGAGAATCTGTGCCAGCCTTTCCCAGGAGTGTCTGTGTGGTTGTATAAACTTATCTCAAAGTGTGTGTGTCAGCTACTTGGGCAGGGACACGAAGCACTGGTTGGACAGATAGGGTGCTGGAGATTTTAGCTTACCCAGCTAGGCTGAGATCTGGACCCTATAGCTGTGCCAGTGGGGAGTCTTATTGGGGACCTGGGGAGCAAGGGAGCTACCAGCCCTGGACTGACTGTGATCTCTGTGTGCTAAGGGAAATTGCACTTTATTGTGTGCATTTGTTATCCTTTCCTCATATATGAGATGCCCTCTCTGGTGTTAGTGGAGAGGACTGAGGCTCCTTGATTGCTGGGCCAGGGCGCGGATGTGAGATATTAATTGGTGACAGTGGTTGGGATATCCACCTCACATATTAATTATTTGGCAGCAGTGGGATATCCACATCACATATTACTTAGTTGGCAGATACTAACTGGTGTAGTGGTGTGGGTAGAGTGAATACTGTAGCTTGTGTACAGTGAGCTTTGAAGGTGTTTTGTACTCTAAAACAGCCACGCAGTGAATACTCAGAGTTCAGATCACAACTGTTTTATTTCTTTTGTTAGCTTAGTTAGTCAGGGTGAGCAGGCAGCATGTCAGTAGAGGAGTATGGAAAACTGACAAGGAGCCAGCTGGAGGAGATGTGCCAGGCTAGGGGACTGGTGCATAGAAACCTGACTAAGGCAGACCTGATTGCAGACTTGGTTACAGCTGCATCAGAAAACAGCAACCAGGAGGAGAATCAGACTGGCAGTGGAGATATAATTCCCTTAGAGAATGGACAGCTCAACCTTTCTGCAGTGGACTTAAAAATCCAGCTTGAGCTAAAGAGACTTGAGTTGGAGGCCAGGCGTATGGAATTAGAAGCAAATGAGAGACTGCGATGTTGTTAGGCTGAGGAGAATGAGAAACTGTTACATCTGCAAGCTGAGGAACAAGCCAGGCAGAGGCAGCATGAGAAGGATATGCTGACTCTTCACCAGAGTCATGGAGGTAATGGGGAAGGGAGTAACTGGACCCCAAGCACAAAAGGTTAGTAAATTTCTTCCGCAGTTTAAAGAGGGGGATAATTTTGATAGTTTCATTCATGTGTTTGAGAGGGTATGTAAACAGTATGAAGTTGACCAAGGGCTCTGGGTATGGTTCCTGACCCCCTTACTCCATGGTAAAGCTGTAACTGCATTAGCTAAAATGTCTGATGCATGTTTTGATTATACTGCTTTAAAGAAATGTCTTTTAGAACTGTTTAAGATAACACCTGAAATGTATAGGAAAAAGTTTTGTGAGCATAGACGCAAGGCAGATGAAAGTGTGTGTGAATATGTTGCTGAATTGAGCCCTTACTTCCATATGTGGGTGAGTGGATGTCAGGTCACCACTTTTGAAAGGCTGGCAGACCTTTTGGTGAGGGAACAAGCCCTTAGCACTTTGCCTGAGGACCTGAGGATCTGCTTAGCTGATAGACAATGTGCTACTTCAGAGGAGTTGGGGAAGAAGGGAGACCTATACCTGGCAAGCAGGGTAGCCCTGCACAGGAAGGGGACCCCCAGTACTGCTCATGGGTCTAAAGGAACCCATGGTGGGCAGCACAGACTGCCCCAACAGAATCTGCCAGTAGCAGGGGAAGCCACTAGTCTAGGTATAAGTCCAGGAGCTAGGGTTAAATGTTTTGAATGCAACCAGTGGGGTCATGTGGGATACAGATGTCCATGGAGGCAAGGTAGGGAACCAAAGGTGAGGGAGCCAGTAAGTGGGAAAGACAAAATGCCAATAGTAAGTTGTCTTGAGACAACAGGGGTACTAAACTACCATCATGCAGATGACCTGAGAGGGAAGGATTTGGATGAGGCAGTACCATGTGCTTATGCAGTTACACATGGTCAGGCTAGGAGACAAGCAGGTGTGTCTGGTAGCCTGGGGGAGATCCAGACAGACTGCATATTTGCAGCCAAGACTGGTGAGGTGGTTACTTCAGGGAGTGAGCTATGCTGTAGCAGTGAGACTGAAGGTGAGCCACAGCTGCTTGTGGGTACTGATGGTCCCTTGGACAGAGTGACTGCAAAGGTAGAGGTGAGTAGTAGTACCCAGGTGCCAGTGAGGCACCACTGTCAGAGGATTCCAGACTTCTTGTGGAAAGGGAGCTGGGAGGGGTTACAAGGAGAGAGTTGAGACAGGCTCAGCTCTCAGACCCTATATTGAAAGGCCTGAGGCAGGTAGCTAGGGAGGCACCTGATTCTCAAGGAATCTGTATACTGGGACAAAGGGTTACTATACAGAGCGTGGACCCCTGAGGGAGGGCTGGAAGGTGAGAGAGTACAGCAGTTGGTATTGCCTAGAGCTTACCATCTGGCACTTCTTGCCATAGCCCATGATATTCCCTTTACAGGTCATATAGGCATAAAATGTACAAAGAGGCATACTATGCAGAACTTCTATTGGCCTGGAATTTCCAGAGATGTAACAGGGTACTGCAGTACCTGTGAGCAGTGCCAAAAGGGAGGCAAGACAGGAGACAAAGTGAGAGCTCCTTTGATGCCTTTGCTTGTGATTGAGGAGCCATTTCAGAGGGTAGCTATGGATATTGTGGGTCCTCTGCGTACCTAAAGTTCCACAGGGAAAAGTATATCCTAGTGGTAGTGGATTTTGCTACATGATACCCTGAGACAGTGGCTTTGTCCTCCATTGAGGCAGAGAAGGTGACAAATGCTTTGTTAGAGATTTTTAGCAGGGTAGATCTCCCAAAAGAAATACTGACTGACAGAGGTGCCAATTTCACGTTATACCTGCTGGCTTATCTGTGGAAGTCCTGTGGGAAGAAGCACATGAAGACCATCCCCTACCATCCCCATACTAATGGTCTTGTTGAGAGGGTAAACTCTACAATTAAGTCCATGCTACGGGCATTTGCAGATCAGTTTAAGAGGGAGCGGGACAAATATTTGCCCCATCTGCTGTTTGCTTACAGAGAGGTTCTCCAGGAATCCACAGGTTTTTCACCCTTTGAGTTGGGGTCTATATTAGAACATCAAAGTGTCAGGTCTTCGAATGTTATAATATTGACACCTAGTAACCGAAAGTTGAAAATAGAGAATTTTTAGATAACCGAATTCTTTCCTAGGGAAAGAATTCGGTTGTCTGTTATTGTCGCTTCGCTATTTTCAGCTATGCGGTGAAAAGTTACGGTCGGGTTCAGGTAAGTGTGCGATTGTGTGGACGTGAGGGTTAGGGTAGGATAGGTGAGTTAGGGTTATGGCGCGGGGTCACGTAAGTGTGCGAATGTTTGGACGTGAGGATTAGGGTGGGATAGATGAGTTAGGGTTAGGGTGTGGGT
Organism: Protopterus annectens; assembly: GCF_019279795.1. Taxonomy (NCBI): domain Eukaryota; kingdom Metazoa; phylum Chordata; order Ceratodontiformes; family Protopteridae; genus Protopterus; species Protopterus annectens. The sequence continues at coordinate 346,824,349 of NC_056729.1, forward strand.
GAGGTGTGTATGCGATAGTGACTGACCTTAGGGTTAGGGTTTGGATTAAGGTAAGTGGGTAGATAGTGGTGTATGTACAGTTTAGTGTACAACCAAAAAAGTAAAGCATTCCGTATACCACTGAACTATAACCACAAAAAACTAAGAACACTAAGTCCACGGGCTCTTGGGACTCCAATATCATCTAACGAAACCAGTCACTGGCAAAGTCAATGCTGCTGAAGTATAAAAGTGTCAACCACTCATATATCATAAAACTTCAGTTTAATAACAAACTTAGTTTACTGAGATTAAGATATTCCAAAATGTTTTTCAAAATGGTTTGGCTACCATCCCATAGAATATAAATGTCATCAAGAAAACGGGAGTAGTATTTGATATATTTATAATATTCACTTTGGAAGACTGTGCTTTCTTCCCAGTCAAGCATAACCATGTTAGCAAATATGTGGGCACAAGCGGCCCCCATAACTACTCCTCTAGTTTGTCTAAAATACTCTCCCTCATAATATATATAATTATGATCTAAAACTAATGACATCAATTCAAGGATGAGACAAACCTTGTCCCAATCTAAATCAGCATATTTCCTGATACTTTTGGTAAAGGCTTCCAAGCCTTCATCTTTGGGGATACAGGAAAAAAGATCTATAACATCTATAGCAACAAATAACAGATCCTTTTTCCATAGGTTTACTGGGTAATTTTTTAGGAATACTTAACCATATGGGGGATCTAGTCATATATGTGATTAAGCATAGTATCCACTGCTACTCCCATCGGGAACATTTTGGATCTGCTCCCAGAAACGATAGGTCTGAAGGGTGGGTTGTCCACATTTTTGTGTACCTTTGGAATTCCTACAAGAGATGCTAATAAAGGATGTTCAGCTTTCAAAAATGTATAAGTGTCTTCAGTAATTCTTTTATCTATTAGAAATTCTTCCACATGCATGTCTATACGCCTACATGCGATGTTGATTTCATTCATGGAAACAATTTCGTAATTACCTGACAAATATAATATATCATGCATTTTGAAGGCATATTCCATACTATCATAAATTACCACCCCTCCTCCTTTATCGGGTTTCATAACCCGGATTTTCTTATTGTTTCTCAAATCCTGCAAGATTTTATATTCGTCCTTGGGAAGATTAAACTTTATTTTGTTACCCCTTACATTATAATGCAGTTGGTATATCTGTCTGGTTACTAATTTGTCATAGATCGAAATATTGGGATGCATAGGGGGCATATAACAACTCTTCTTTTTCAGAATACTTCTACTTCTACTTTGGGATTCAATGTTTGAGGTGTCCTTAAATGTAATAGCCAAATTCAATTTTCTAATGAATAGTTTGATCTCACTTGGACAATCAACTAGTCTAAAACACGTCGTGGGGATATATTTCATTCCTTTGGAAACTAGTTCAAAATGTAATTTGTCAAGTGGAAGATTGGTGTAATTGTATATATTAAAATTGTTGTAAGAATTGATAGCGTCTTCTTTTGTGATACTCTGACAAGTATTAATAAGTGCACGATTACTGGCTGTTACTAATGCCTCTTTTCTCTCCCCTTCCCTGGGGTGTTTGTCTATCTTCTGAATTTTTGATGTGAAAAATTTTGTTGTGGATAATTTTGTTTCCACTTCCCATCCCTTTTCCATTCTAAATGTTGTTCCTGTTTCCAACCCTTGTGAAAATTTGATCTATCCTCCCAGTGGTGTATATTATCAAAGTCTACTCTTTCATGAGCGCCTTTATGAAAATCCTTAGTGTTCCTAGAAATACTATTATTGTTTCCCCATAAATATGCCTTGCCCATTTTATACTGCTCCATATCTCTATGAAGTTTTTTACATTTTTTGTTGTAAGCTTTCTTAGTGTTGTTGTCAGCCACATTAAATTGCTTGACATATAACTTTTCCCATTGAGGGAACAGTAAATTACTTAAAATCAACTCATTTAACTTTTCAACGTCATTCATACATTTGACTAATTTCTCATCATTATGCTTGATCAGTAAATGCATATATTGTAGAGCACATTGGTCAAATAACTGATTAAATTCAGATCTAATATTATCAGATACATCTACCCCCATGGAATGTTTGAAAAACCTCAATCCCATGGGGACGATTTTCAAATCAATGCATTTGGATAAATAAGCATTGTCTAATTTCAAGCTGTTAATGACATTGAGTTTTTTTCCAAGGGTGAAAACAAAATCCCTGAGTGTACCCTTTGGTACTGAAGATTTAGCCTGCTCTCCATCCATTTCCCTATAGTCAAACACACAATTGTTGTCCAAAAAGTTCTTTAAAAAATTAGTATTGTCATTAGGTCTGTCAGTAATGTTGAATTGACCATGAGAAAAAACAGTACCTTTACCAACAAAAGTTCTCATATCAGTTTGAGCGTATGTTCTCATAGGTTGCGTTCTTTTAGGTTTCGTACCTATGCGTTTCACTTCCTCATCTGGGTCCCCAAATGAAAAATCAAAGGTAAAGTCTGATATACCCAATCTGCTGCTATTCCGTTGCCCCATTTGGGGTTGAGTGATGGGTAAGTCTGTGGTTCGTGGACTTCCACGTCCCATCTCCTGCCCATTTGGAATCCCCGGTGAGGGGTACTGGGTGGTAGAATCTTCATTAGTGTCGAGAAAACTGCCATTATTATCTCCCTCAGATAGCAGAATGGGTCCTGTTGCTATATTGCCTGTACAAACTTGCATGCATTTGTCACTGTTAACAAAACTGTTACGAATGTCATTGCTGCCAGTAACCTTAAATCCGATACTAGTTAATAAAATAGTCAGTTTACTCACTTCACTCCTGAGTCCAGCCAATTCGGCCTCAAGTTTCAACACTTCATCTCTCTCGTAAAAGGGTGAAGTGATAGGTTAGGCGTCTCGATCAGACTCCATGGTGCAATACTCCAGAACCAAAAAAGTAAAGTGTTCCATATACCACTGAACTATAACCACAAAAAACTAAGAATGATAAGTCCACAGGCTCTTGGGATGCCAATATCACCTAACGAAACCAGTCACTGGCAAAGCCAATGCTGCTGAAGTATAAAAGTGTCAACCACTCGTATATCATAAAATTTCAGTTTAATAACAAACTTAGTTTACTGAGATTAAGATATTCCAAAAAGTTTTTCAAAATGGTTTGGCTACCATCCCATAGAATATAAATGTCATCAAGAAAACGGGAGTAGTATTTGATATATTTATAATATTCACTTTGGAAGACTGTGCTTTCTTCCCAGTCAAGCATAGCCATGTTAGCAAATATGGGGGCACAAGCAGCCCCCATAGCTACTCCTCTAGTTTGTTTGAAATACTCTCCCTCATAATATATATAATTATGATCTAAAACTAATGACATCAATTCAAGGATGAGACAAACCTTGTCCCAGTCTAAATCAGCATATTTCCTGATACTTTTGGTAAAGGCTTCCAAGCCTTCATCTTTGCAGATACAGGAAAAAAGATCTATAACATCTATAGTAACAAATAACAGATCCTTTTTCCTTAGGTTTAGGAAGGAATAGTAAGCCTTTACCATACTTACCAAAAGTATCAGGAAATATGCTAATATTAGAACATTCAAAGACCTGAAACTTTGATGTTCCAATATAGACCCTTGAGTTGCTGTATGGGCATAGGGTGAGCGAAACTCTAGATTTAATTCGAGATGAGTGGGAAGGTGAGTGCGAGTCTCACAAGGAGTCTGTTGTGGCATATGTCCTAAACCTCAAGACAAGGCTCAGGGAACTCATGGGCTTGGCCCAGGCGAACCTGGCAGAAGCCCAACAAGAGAAAAAGGTGTGGTATGACAGGAATGTTCGAGCTAGAGAGTATGCTGTGGGGCAGCAGGTAATGATTCTCATTCCTATCAGACACAGCAAGCTGCAAGCAGCTTAGGAGGGACCCTACAAGGTGGTAAGAAAGGTAAGTGATGTTAACTACATGGTGGAACTGCTAGGCAGACAGCAGATCCACAAATTGTACCAAGTTAACATGATGAAACCTTACCATGATATGAGCATTGCAGTGGATTGCAGGAAGTGTCTAAGGGAGATCTGGGGATTGATCTCCTCAGTGAGGCTCAGGCTGACACCTCGGTGGAAGGGGTAGCAATGTCCCAGCATCTATCTCCTACCCAGGTTCGAGAAATCTGAGTAGTGTTGCAGGAATTTGGGGACATGTTTACTGGGAAACCAGGGTGCACCCACCTAGTGCAGCACCAGGTGGATACAGGACCCCAAAGGCCTATTAGGCAGGCCCCTTATAGGGTGCCTGAGAGAGCCAAACAGACTCTGAGGGAGGAAGTACAGGAGATGTTGGAACTAGGGGTGATTCAAGAGTCCAACAGTTCCTGGGCCTCCCCAGTGGTGCTGGTGCCAAAGAAGGATGGCAGCACCAGGTTCTGTGTGGACTACAGGAAATTAAATAGTCACACAGAGTCAGATGCTTACCCCATGCCTAGGACAGATGAGGCCCTAGAGCAGCTGGGTGGGGCTAAGTATTTTACAACCTTTGATCTTACCGTGGGTTACTGGCAGGTGTCCTTGACTCCCAGTGCTAGAGAGAAGTCAGCCTTTGTGACTCCTTTTGGCTTGTATGAGTTCATCAAGATGCCCTTTGGGATGAAGAATGCCCCAGCGACTTTCCAGAGGCTGGTAGATTGTATCCTAGCAGGAGCAGGAGGGTTTGCCCTTGCTTACCTTGATGATATTGCTATCTACAGCCATTCCTGACCAGAGTGCCTTCAGCATGTCAGGGAGGTGCTGGGCAGACTACAGAGGGCAGGGCTGACCAGTAAGCTGAGCAAATGTCAGGTGGGTATGGCAGAGGTCTTCTACCTAGGATATAGAGTGGGGAGTGGTAAGATAAGGCCAGAACTTGCCAAAGTGGAAGCTATTCAGGCATGGCTTGCATCTATTTCCAAAAAGCAGGTGAGGGTATTTTTAGGGACAGCATGGTACTACAGAAAGTTCTTCCCCAGTTATCATACCATAGCTGCTCCCCTCAAAGACCTGACAAGGAAGAACAGGCCAGGTAAGTTAGTGTGGACCCCAGCATGTGAGCAGGCATTCCAGAAGCTTAAATAAGCTTTGGGAGGACCCCCTGTGTTAGCCAGTCCAGATTACAGCAAAGAATTTGTTGTGCAGGTGGATGCTTCAAATCATGGAGTGGGGGCTGTACTTAGCCAGATTTCTTCAGAGGGAGAAGAGCACCCAGTAGTTTATCTCAGTTGTAGACTCCAACTCAGGGAGGAATGCTATGCAGCTGTAGAGAAGGAATGTCACTCTAGCCATAGTGTGGGCACTACAGAATTTTCAGACTTATCTGTATGAAAGGAAATTCACTGTTATGACAGATCACAACCCCCTAAGCCAGTCAGCAAAATGCCAAGTTGCTAAGATGGAGCCTGGGGTTGCAAGCATATGATATGTCAGTGCAGCACCACAGTGGGCTTAGCAATGCAATGCAGATGGGCTCTCAAGACAGGGAATGGGGTAGGTATACTCAGATAGACCTAACCCTCTCAAGTGGCATTTCTCAAGGGTCACTTGAAAAACTAGCTTGAGTACTCTGGGGGGGGGGGTGTGTGAAGACTGGTAGAGACGGGTGAAGGCTGCCAGCCTAGCCAGATAGAATTGTGCAGATAATTCTATCATTTGTAAATGTGAAATGTTGAACTTAAAACAATGTGTCAACATTACCATCTGCTGTAAAGAAAGCTAAGTCAAGCATTTCTTGTTGGTCCTTTGAAATTAAAATTATTTCATCACTGCCTTTCATGTTTACAAGTCGGCTCCAGTCCGGCTAGATGAAGGCTTCCTGCCTATTGTTTTAAGGCTAAAGTTAATGACCAGAATTTACATGTGGAATGTCCTTTATTGCTCTAAGTGTAAAAAGAATGTAAATGCAGTTTCTGTCAGCCTGGTAACACCAGAAAAGTGTAAAATATGATGTAATGTTTTAGCAGAACTGGAATTTCAATTTAAACAGGGAGATCCAGAGATTATTGAGCATTTTTGTCTGACTATCCAACTCACAGCACTGCCTGTTGCTCTATGTAAGTAAGTTATTTTAGAAGTGTGTTTTCTTGTAGCAATAGAACGTTTAGACTAAGTGTTTTTCTGTGATGTCAGAACTGTACTACTGATTTATTTTAAGTATTTCTGTGTGATCTCTGAACTCTCTTGACTAGCACTGACTGTGTAGTAGAAAGTATTGTCTTGTGGTTTTAATTATTTATTATTAAATATTTTAAAACCTTTTAACTGTGGGTGGTTTGTGTAGAGATAAGTAAAGCTCTAGAGTACATTGCATATTTATAGAGTTTATTGTACAAAGCCACTCTAATAAGCCTTAACTGATTAGTCACACTTACCAATTGGATAATAACATTGTACAGTAATAACTGGACACCCTTTTAAGGGCATTTGGGTAGCTGATAATATTAGCTGGGTGGTGGCAGTAATTACTACCATTTAGTCTGGGTAAAAGGGGCACAGCTGTAGAACCTGTGCCAGACGTCCCCAGGAGTGTCTGTGTGGTTGTATAAACTTATCTCAAAGTGTGTGTGTCAGCTACTTGGGCAGGGACACAAAGCACTGGTTGGACAGAGAGGGTGCTGGAGATTTTAGCTTGCCCAGCTAGGCTGAGATCTGGACCCTATAGCTGTGCCAGTGGGGAGTCTTATTGGGGACCTGGGGAGCAAGGGAGCTACCAGCCCTGGACTGACTGTGATCTCTGTGTGCTCTTAAGGGAAATTGCATTTTACTGTGTGTATTTGTTATCCTTTCCTCATATATGAGACACCCTCTCTGCTGTTAGTGGTGAGGATTGAGGCTCCTTGATTGCTGGGCCAGGGCACGGGCATCACACTTGTATAATGCTTGCAGTAACACAATTGTCTCCTAGGTGGTGAACTTTTGCAGCTGTTGTTATTCTTCTGGACAAATGACAAAATGTGTACACCAGTAGATTACACATGTAGGTCAGTGTATGCATGTGAGTCTCCTTGTCAGATCCTCATGGTTCAGCCTTGTACTACTGCCTCCATTTGGTGGCCACATCTCTTCCTGCTATTACGCTGTGATCATTCCCACCTTATCCTACACTGATAACAGCAATAGGCATATTACCACTGCCCATCATCTTGCAGCACCGTACTGATAACTACTGGTGCTGTGGACTTCCTGTGCCTCCCAACTCCCTTTGTGCATGTGGACATACCATGCCATAACATACGTACAGAAGGCAGTCTGTGTGCACAGAAGACAGTGTGTCCCTCCCATTTGAATAGTAACCTCTCAGGCTCAAGACTCTCATTACTACTTGTTATGTCCTTGTTTTACTTTATCTCAACCAGGCTAAGTTTCCTATTTGTCCCTCTTGCTCTCGTGCACCATGCAGTGCTGAGACACATCACCACTTGTCTTTTCCCTAGACCTATATCACAGTACAAACTTTTTATCTCTACTGAATCCCAATTCATGACTTGCTCATCTTAGCATGATTTTCCTCGATATGGTAACTTTGCTTTTCATCATACTACACGAGGCCTTGTAGCACGGTGATTATTATAAGGTGATCACTTATCTCAAGTGTCTTTGAATCACTGCCATAATGCATTGTATTGCTACCCTCAGTCAATGCAGCCATATATATCCCTGCCACTACCAGGCTAGAAGGTTGTATGTACACTATGCTTGTGTGCAGACACTGTGAAACTGAAGCTGTATCACCACTGTTTGGCACTACTGATACTTTTCACAGGGCACACTTGCTGCACATTGATGCTCATCATGTGGTATCCATAATGTGATGCTGGGCTCATAGGACTATCATTTTATTCCTTGTTCTGAAATATTAAATGGGTGATGCCTCTTCAGGTGCTGGTTTCAGCAGAGCTCCTGCCTTGTGTGCAGCCATAATAATAAAATTATTTTTTGCATCTGCTGCTGGGAATATAAGGAGCACCTGCTGGGTCAAAATGATGGCCCCTTATACAAAACTGATAAATGCCACCAGCTTGCCAAGGTGTTAAGTGATGACACTACTATCACCCACTCTGGTGAGCAGTGTAGGTATTGGTATAGTGAACCGCAGTGGTGCCAACCTGGTGTGCTGTATCAGTGGGAGGCAAAGGTTAGGTTGAGTGAGCCAGTATTTTACAGTAAGCACTGTGTGTAGGTTTTTACAATGAATTTTCTGGCTATTGTATGTTGCATTTCTTGCCTTCTGTTGACAGGGGAACATTGCACTAAATAGTCTTTCCTCTCTTTTATAGCAGCCAAGGAGATTGTCTTCAACAAGGAAACCTGTTTAAGGAAGTCTGACAATCTGTCAATGCAGCAGGGTACAGATAGTAGGCCCATTTCTGCCATATGCATTGGAAATACACACACACACACACACACACACACACACACACACACACACACACACACACACACACACACACACACACACACATATTTTCTGTAATTTATTTTTTGTCTTATCTTTCTGAAGGTTTAGATGTAGTACAGAATGTGGAACAGTGACAGCCTCCTGGGTCTGTACTAGCCAATGTGCTTGGTGATGAGTCACCAGACCTGTCTCTTAGCTATAAAATAAAGGTCTCACTGCTGAAGGAGACCTGCAGGGGCTCTCTATTAGCCTCCATGGCCACCTGTCAACAAGGGATGGCGGATCCTCATCTAAGAGTGACCATGGGGGGTCCTTTAGGTCACCTAGCATCATGTGTGACAGGTGGTCATGTTAAAGATGTGTAAGCAGCTAGTCTCTCCCTCTGGAACCGCAAATTATTTCCTGGTGTGGCTGGTGGAGTAACACAACCGGCCAGCACTGAACTTTGGGCCAACAGGAGTAGGGTCTGCTCATGATGTCAACTACAGAGATGAATGACATCTTGTTGGATTCTCCTTTGAGCCAGTTGGACAAACTGTCTGTTCACTGATATTTCCTTCTTTATATTTCATTCCCCATACCCTGTTTGTAGTCCAATCCTCCCTCTGTTTTTCTGCATCCCTTTACTATTGTCCTCCACTTCTGTATCCTTAAAATCCCTGTCTATCTTTGTCTGTTTCTGCTATATTCCCTATTTCCTAGTTTCACCCAAACACGTTCCATTCTAACATTCCCATCTACTCTTTTTCTGACATTTAAAATGGCAGTTGTCACTCAAAAAACGCCCTTCTTCCCTCCACCTACTTCCTTCGTATTACCTTAGCTTGTTCGTGCCCCATTTCTGCTTTCCTATCTCCCCCTTTCCTCCACATTTAGATGACAAAATCAATTGACACTTTGCTGGGCTGGCTCCCAGTGCCCTGCTCTCATGGATTGTATTGCAACTACGGGCTGCTTTGTTGCATGTCTGAATGCGTAGAGGCTTGACCATGGCACTTAACTATTCCTGGCACATTCGTCTTGTGACCACCTGTAGTGCAGTTCTTCATTACACTTCACTAGTGTTACTGTTGACCACCTGTAGTGCAGTTCTTCATTACATTTCACTAATGTTACTGCTGATGGTGACTCAGCTGCTCTCATTTACTGTGCAGCCCATTTCTGTGCCAATATACATACATAACTCAAAAGCATCGGGCTGTGTATCGTGACAACTGCTTTGATATTTGGCACTGTACTATGTCATGAATTGTTCTAAATTATCCCTTATAAATATTATTTGCCTATTCTATACCTATCTGTTAATAATGTGCAATGCCATTGCCAACTTGGTTTATGTTATGGTGAGGAAGGTACTTGGTATAGCCTACCTACCTAGTTAACAAAGCAAAATAAATTAATACTGAAAATGCAGAGAATAACTCTATTAACTCAGATGATGAAAGGGAAAAATGGTGTTTTTCTCAAATGCTAAAGCCTTTACTGCCCTGATGGGAAAAGAAGGATTTTAGTATTCTTTTTTCATCACACTAGCTCAAAGATGCAGATATATTTGTTTTTAAAGCCACATCACATCCACCATTTAAAGAACTTAAAGCTTTATTGAAGTTAAAAGCATCTCATTCCTTTATCTTATGGCTTCCAGAGGAAATGAAATGTAGTGTGAGATGCATTTTATGCTTATGTACATAACACCATGTGCGGCCACACAATTAATTACTAATACTATAAAAGAAACAATAAATTCATCACAACGCATTTAATTAAACAACAATGCCATTATATTGACTTCCTGGCTTAATCCTGTTGCTTGCATTGTTTCAAACCACAGAATGAATTACAGCTCAGTATCCTTCAGTAATTTAATATAATCACCTCTTTCATTTATATGAAATACTATTAATCCAATGCATTTTAATGCCAATTATTCACTATTGTGCAATTCTGAAAATGCTGTGACATTGTATTAGTCATATCCTTTTATTAATGGCATATCTGCAATCCAGGAGACAGTCCTTTTAATTTATTTTTTTTCTTTTTCATAAACACCTAATGCTTATCATACGCCACCACCAGTTCTGCATTACAATTACTGCTTCGTAAGTAATTAACTCCCTGTTGACCAGCTGGTATCCAGTTATTGCAAGACACATGTTTTATGAATAGTAACACAAAAAAACAAGCCTACAGCTATAATGATGCACTCCTTATATTTAAAATGGCAAACTTTCCCAGTTAGAGCTTCTTACAAAGTAACATAAAACTACAAATCATTAAATTCCTACTGCTTGGTTAGGCAGCTTCATTTTTAAAATACAATTTTATCAGCCAACATGCTGTAAAAAAAAAACAAAAAAACAGTCATGAAGCAAAAACACAAAAAAATGTTACCACTGTAGTATTATGATAAATTTGTAATATCACATAATAATAGTGTTATTTTGTTGTTTTCAATTTGATCAGTTTTCTACAATTAAACTTACATATTCATCACTAACTTCCAAGAATTCCCCAAAATGTGTAAAGTGATACCCCACTGCTGTGTTTTAGAACAAAAGTCTAAATACCTTAAATGATTTAACCTTTAATAAGTAATCCAAACTCCAAAACAGCAGTAGCAGTAGCTAAAACTGTCTGCTAAGTAGTTAGGCTACTATAAGATATTTAGCACAAAATGACATAGATAGCAGCAGAGGGGGCTGATGACCGACACATAGAAGGGGAAAAAAACTGTAAAAAATCAGAAAGAAACCCAGCTGCATTATTCTTCTAACTCAAAGGCTCTGCACAAGACTCCCAGCATCAGTTTGGTATGTGCCACAAAGATCCCCAAACTTAATTGTGCTTGTGTCCAGCTAGGTGCTGCAAGTCCTTCCACTAAGACACATCGAGTCACAACTGCAAAAGGGACTGATGCACTTAATAGAAATGGTGGGGAAATCAAGCTAACAAAAAATTAACTGTAAGCAGTTTTTGCATGAATACAAGTCCCTTGTGTCTGTTATACTTATATATGCCAGCTCCATGGTCACAGAAACAAGAAAAATAAGAAAAAATAAAACAAAATAAAAAAAAAATAAAGAATCGTAATTCTTGCTGGCCCAACTTAGAAACCACACTGTCAGTGATTTCCTTTGAAAAACACAATCAAGGAGTTCAGCTTTGCAGAGCTGGTTCTCCATGCAGTTTGCACTCGACAAGCAGTAGAGCAGTCACTACAAATATAATATTTCACGCATACAATTAACACATGTTATCCTGTATCATTCTACAATTTACTCCAAACATAAGGTCCTCTGTTATAGGAGCTGACAAACACCCTTATTAAAAAGTAATTTTTACATCAAAGATACTGTTAAAGTTAGTCAAAACTATTATGTCAGTACTAAGAACCATGTACAAAGCTACCCTTTGGGATACATTTCTTGACCCTAAGTATATAACAGTGGATAGAGAACATCATTTTCACATTAGGGAACAAGAGAGGAAGAAAAAGGACAAAAGAGCATAGCAATTATTTTTTTATACAGTCCACTACTGCTAGCTTTATAAAGACTATTTTAAATAACAGAAGAGCAGTATGTCTTTCAAAATCACAGATAGTAAGGGACAGACCGGATGTCACACAGATACAAAAACAGACAAAGGACTGAAGGAGGGGCAGAAGCAGCAAAATAGACAAAGGAAGTCTACAAGGGCCAACAGGTGAAACCAACAGTAGTTGCCTCTATAATCTTGAGGTAAATAGCATGGTGTGGTGTGTCCATATTATCTTAAAGAACATCTAAAAAGAGATCAAATAAAAGAAAGCTCCATAAAGTTAGCTGACAGAAGTCTTTACAGGGAACAATCATTTCACACATCTTTGAATCAATAGTTGCACACCTATAAGAATCCCTCATCTCTCACCTCAAGGTATTGTCTATCCATCTGAGAGTCAAGCCCACCCCAAGCCCCCTTTATTTCATCCATCACACATTAAAAAGGTTCTCCACCAGACTTCCATTATAGCAGGCTGCAGGGATGCTGTGGCAAGGTGCCTCTCCTTTCTTTCATATCTGTATAATAGTGTTTTAAATGGCAGTGGTGTCCAGATTATCCTTCTTTTTTATCCTTTTCTCTCCTGTGGTTGACTGGAGTAGTTTACATAAAGTGTACAGTGGAACTTGGCAGGAAAAAAAAGAAATCCTTACCTGCAACTGTTCTGATAGTCCAGGAGTGCCTTCCTGTCTCACCAAAGGTGGAGTTGAACTATAATGTGAAGAGAAGGGCAGCAAAAGGAATGGCTAGGGGGAAGACTAGTTTGTTCAGTCTTGCACAAATGGAACAGAAATGGGACAAACATGTCTCTTTGTCAGGGTGCTAATTAAATGATGTGGAGAGTGCACTTTTGGCAGACTCTGACATGTTATCTGACCCTCATAGGAGGAATAATAACACCAAAACCTCTGAGAATAGATGTACAAGTGAGGCTGGAGGTGTGACTGACATAGAAGACTGTAGCCAACGTATGAATTTACAGTTGAGAAAAACTGCAAGAAAGACCCAGCCCAGTTAAAGTCTTCTGTGTGACCTTTTTACCATTTGGCTTGACATTTACAGTTGATGGAGGTTTCCCTTAGCACTCAAAAAAGGCAGTTCCATAACTCCCCCCATCCCTTTTGCCATAGCAATTTTTTAAACTTTTCTAGAATTAGTGCAGCATCCCAAAGCTTATTGTACAAGACTTCATCACATTGAGATAACCATTACATTCATGCTACACTGACAACAAAAGCATCTAGGACAAGACAGAAATGCATCTTGCAAAGTCTTTTTTCAGTGTTAAACAAAATACAAAATCTCTAAGCATGAATGTTATATATCTGTGAAGACTGGTAGAGAAGGGTGAAGGATGCCAGCCTAGTCAAATAGAATTTGGTACATAATTCTATTATTTGTAAATACTGTGTATGTTGAACGTAAAACAATGTGGCAACATTGCCATCTGCTGTAAAGAATGCTAAGTCAAGCAATTCTTGTTGGTCCTTTGAAATTAAAATTATTTCATCACTGCCTTTGATGTTTTACAAGCCGGCTCCAGTCCGGCTGGATGGGGGCTTCCTGCCTATTGTTTTAAGACTAAAGTTAATGACCAGAATTTACATATGGAATGTCCTTTATTGCTCCAAGTGTAAAATAATGTAAATGCAGTTAATGTGTAGCGTGGGAACTCCAGGAAGGGTGAAAAAGATGATGTAATGTTTATCAGAACTGGAGTTTCAATTTAAACAGTGAGAACCAGAGATTGTTAAGCATTTTTGTCTTGATATCCAACCTCAGCACTGCTTGTTGTCTTAAGTAAGTTATCTTAGAAGTATGTTTTCTTGTAGAAATAGCTAGAACTATAAAGATTAGACTAAGTGTTTTTCTGTTATGTCAGAACTGTACTACGGAATTATTTTAAGTGGCTGTGTGATCTCTGAACTCTTGAATAGCACTGTGGTGTAGTAGTATTGTCTTGTGTTTTTAGTATTTATTATTAAATATTTTTAAAACCTTTTCACTGTGGCTGGTTTGTGTAGCGATAAGTTAAGCTCTAGAGTACATTGCATATTTATAGAGTTTATTGTACAAGACCACTCTAATAAGCCTTGACTGATAAGTCACACTTACCAATTGGATAATAATACTGCACAGTAATAATTGTGCACCCTTTTAGGGGGCTTTGGGTAGCTGATAATTATTAGCTGGTGGTGGCAGTAATTACTACCGCATAGTCTGGGTAAAGGGGCACAGCTGGAGAATCTGTGTCAGCCTTTCCCAGGAGTGTCTGTGAAGTTATATAAATACTTATCTCTAAGTGTGTGTGTGTTAGCTACTTGGGCAGGGACACGAAGCCCTGGTTGGACAGAGGGGGTACTGGAGGTTATCTTGCCAGCTAGGCTGAGATCTGGACTGTATAGCTGTGTCAGTGGGAAGTCTTATTGGGGACCTGGGGAGCAAAGGAGCAACCAGCCCCAGACTGACTGTGATCTCTGTGTGCACTTAAGGGAAATTGTACTTTACTATGTGCATTTGTTATCCTTTCCTCTCATATGAGACACCCTCTCTGGTGTTAGTGGTGAGGACTGAGGCTCCTTGATTGCTGGGCCAGGGCACAGGTGTCACATGTGGTTTGCAGTGGTGGGATCCACTTCACATTTGTGGTTTGCAGTGGTGGGATCCAATTCACATTTGTGCTGGTGGTTGATATCCACATCACATATTAATTAGTTGGCAAATACTCACTGGCTTGTAGTGGTGTGGGTAGAGTGAATCCTGTAGCTTATGTACAGTGATCTCTGAAGGTGTTTTGTACTCTATTTTTTTTTCAAATATATTTTTATTCAATTTTACAAACTTTTCAAACATAAAAAGGAAAAACTGTAAGTCATTACAGGAAGTAGTAAAGTATGGATATATATATATATATATATATATATATATATATATATATATATATATATATATATATAAAACAGTTAATACAAAAACTATGCATTTATAAAACAGCAGTTATCATTACATGAGCAACTTACTTAGAGAATAATATAAGCAGTACAGACCCCCAATAGCCTATTACAGTCAAAGTCTAGAGTAAATGTTAGAAAATGGCTTGGAATGAGGAGTATATGACTGTCTTAAGAAGAAAGAAGAGCGGTAAGGAGGGTACATCAATATAAAACTAACTATTTACACCATGTACAACTATTTATAACATATTTACAACATATTTACACCATGGATGCCAGAGGATAACAAAATAATATAACAAAATACTTTGTAAAATCTAAAGCTACAGTGTGATGATAACAATGTCTAATAATTATAGGGCCAGATATGATACCAATGGAGGATTACCTGGAATGTAATGTTAGTGACCCACATTTTGGAAGATTATTTAGTTTGGATTAGGTCAAAAAGGCTACACCAGTAATTCTGAAAATATTCTTTTTTCTTTTTGTTATTATTGCATAACTTATGTGCAGATATGTATTTGATTGCCACTGATGTAAAGTTTTCCCAAGCTATTGCTGAGGGATTGATCCATTTCTTGGCTATAAAATATTTGAGAAGAGCGCAGGTCATAACACAGATGTAGCAATGGATACCCTTAAGAGATTTAGTAACTATATTTAGAATCATGGTTTGCCAGGAAAATGTGTTTTTTTTTATATCCCATGGTATTTTGTACTCTAAAACAGCCATGCAGTGAATAATCAGAGTTCAGGTCACAATTGTTTTATTTCTTTTATTAGCTTAGTTAGTCAGGGTGAGCAGGCAGCATGTCAGCAGAGGAGTATGTAAAGCTGACAAGGAGCTAGCTGGTGGAGATGTGCCAGGCTAGGGGACTGGTGCATGGAAACCTGACTAAGGCAGACCTGATTGCAGCCTTGGTTATAGCTGCATCAGAAAACAGCATCTAGGAGGACAATCAGACTGGCAGTGGAAATACAATATCCTCGGAGAATGGACAGCTCAACCTTTCTGCGAAGGACAATCAGACTGGCAGTAGAGATACAAGATCCTCAGATAATGGTCAGCTCAATCTTTCTGCAGTGGACTTAAAAATCCTGCTGGAGCTAAAGAGACTTGAGTTGGATGTCAGGCCTTTGGAGAGAGAAGCTGAAGAAAAGAGCATCAGAGGAGGCATGAGAGGGAAATGCTGACTCTTCGCCAGAGTCATGGAGGTAATGGGGAAGGGAGCAACTGGACCCCAGAAGCACAACACGTCAGTAAATTTCTTCTGCAATTTAAAGAGGGGAATAATTTTGAAAGTTTCATTCATATGTTTGAGAGGGTATGCAAACAGTATAGTGTTGACCAAAGGCTTGGGTACAGTTCCTGACTCCCTTACTCCATGGGAAAGCTGTAACTTTTTATCAACAATGCTGACTCTGTCTGTTTTGATTATACTGCTCTAAAAATGTCTTTTAGAATGTTTTAAGCTAACATCTGAAATGTATAGGAAAAAGTTTTGTGAGCATAGATGCAAGGCAGATGAAAGTGTGTGTGAATATGTTGCTGAACTGAGCACTTATTTTCATAGCTGGGTGAGTGGATGTCAGATCACCACATTTGAAGGGCTGGCAGACCTTTTGGTGAGTGAACAAGCTCTTAGCACTTTGCCTGAGGACATGAGAATCTGGTTAGCTGATAGACAATGTGCTACTTCAGATGAGTTGGGGAAGAAGGGAGACCTATACCTGGCCAGCAGGGCAGCCTTGTACAGGAAGGGGACCCCTAGTACTTCTCATGGGTCTAAAGGAACCCATGGTGGGCAGCACAGACTGCCGCAACAGAATCTGCCAATAGCAGGGGAAGCCACTAGTCCAGGTACATGTCCAGAACCTAGGGTGAAATGTTTTGAATGCAACCAGTGGGGCCGTGTGGCATACAGATGTCCATGGAGGCAAGGTGGGGAACCAAAGGTGAGGGAGCCAGTAAGTGGGAAAGACAAAATGCCAATAGCAGGTTGTCTTGGGACAACAAGGGTACTAAACTACCATCCTGCCGATGTCCTGAGAGGGAAGGATTTGGATGAGGCAGTACCATGTACTTATGCAGATACACGCAGTGAGGCTAGGAGACAAGCATGTGAGTCTGGTAGCCTGGGGCATACCCAGACAGACTGCATACTTGCAGCCAGGACTGGTGAGATTGTTACTTCAGGGAGTGAGCTATGCTGTAGCAGTAAGACTGAAGGTGAGCCACAGCTGCTTGTGGGTACTGATGTTCCCTTGGACAGGGTAACTGCAAAGGTAGAGGTGAGTAGTGGTACCTAGGCTGACAGTGAGGCACCACTGCCAGAGGATGTCAGACTTCCTGTGGAAGGAGAGCTGGGAAGGGTTACAAGTAGGGAGCTGAGAGAGGCTCAGCTTTCAGACCCTACATTGCAAGACCTGAGGCAGGTAGCTAGGGTGGCACCTGATTCTCAAGGGAAGGGGGAATCTGTATACTGGGACAAAGGGTTACTATAAAGAGAGTAGACCCCTGAGGGAGGGCTAGAAGGTGAGAGAGTACAGCAGTTGGTAGTGTCTAGAGCCATCCACCTGGTGCTTCTAGCCATAGCCCATGATATTCCCTTTGCAGGTCATATGGGCATAAAACGTACAAAGAGGTGTATTATGCAGAATTTCTATTGGCCTGGAATTTCCAGAGATGTAACAGGGTACTGCAGGATCTGTGAGCAGTGCCAAAAGGTAGGCAAGGCAGGAGACAAGGTGAGAGCTCCTTTGATACCTATGCCTATGATTGAGGAGCCATTTCAGAGGGTAGCTATGAATATTGTGGGTCCTCTGAGTACCCCAAGTTCCACAGGGAAAAAGTATATCCTAGTGGTAGTGGCTTATGCTACATGATACCCTGAGACAGTGGCCTTGTCCTCCATTGAGGCAGAGAAGGTGGCAAATGCTTTGTTAGAGATTTTCAGCAGGGTAGGTTTCCCAAAAGAAATACTGTCTGACAGAGGTGCCGATTTCATGCCAGACCTGCTGGCTTGTCTGTGGAAGTCCTGTGGGGTGAAGCACATGAAGACCACCCCCTACCATCACCAGACTAATGGTCTTGTTGAGAGGTTAAACTCTACAATCAAGTCCATGCTATGGGGCATTTGCAGATCAGTTTAAGAGGTAGTGGGACAAATATTTGCCCCATCTGTTGTTTGCTTACAGAGAGATTCCCCAGGTATCCACAGGTTTTTCACCCTTTGAGTTGCTGTATGGGCATGAGGTGAGGGGGACCTCTAGACTTAAGTTGAGATGAGTGGGAAGGTGAGTGCAAGTCTCACAAGAAGTCTGTTGTGGCATATGTCCTAAACCTCATGGCAAGGCTCAGGGACTCATGGGCTTGACCCAGGAGAACCTGTCAGAAGCCCAACAACAGAAAATGGTGTGGTATGACAGGAATGCTCGAGCTAGAGAGTATGCTGTGGGGCAGCAGGTAATGGTTCTCATTCCTGTCAGACACAACAAGCTGCAAGCAGCTTGGGAGGGACCCTACAAGGTGGTAGGAAAAGTAAGTGATGTTAATTACATGGTGGAACTGCTAGGCAGATGGCAGGGGCACAAATTGTATCATGTTAACATGATGAAACCATACCATGATAAGGAGGCCCTTGTGCTGAGCATTTGCAGTGGATTGCAGGAGGAGTCTGAGGGAGATCTGGGGACTGATCTCCTCAGTGAGGCTCAGGCTGGCACCTCAGTGGAAGGGGTAGCAATATCCCAGCAGCTATCTCCTACCCAGGTTCAAGAAATCTGAGCAGTGTTGCAGGAATTTGGGGATGTGTTCACTGGAAAACCAGGGTGCACCCACCTGGTGCAACACCAGGTGGATACAAGACCCCAAAGGCCTATTAGGCAGGTCACTTATAGGGTGCCTGAAAGAGTCAGACAGACTCTGAGGGAAGAGGTACAGGAGATGTTGGAACTAGGGGTGATTCAAGAGTCCAACAGTCCCTGGGCCTCCTCACTGGTGCTGGTGCCAAAGAAGGATGGCAGCACTAGGATCTGTGTGGATTACAGGAAATTAAATAAACACACAGTCAGATGCTTACCCCATGCCTAGGACAGATGAGGCCCTAGAGCAGCTGGGTGGGGCTAAGTATCTTACAACCATTAATCTTACCAAGGGTTACTGGCAGGTGCCCTTGACTCCCAGTGCTAGAGAGAAGCCAGCCTTTGTGACTCCTTTTGGCTTGTAGGAGTTCACCAAGATGCCCTTTGGGATGAAGAATGCCCCAGCAACTTTCCAGAGGTTGGTAGATAATATCCTAGCAGGAGCAGGAGGGTTTGCCCTTGCTTACCTCGATGATATTGCCATCTACAGCCATTCCTGGCCAGAGTACCTTCAGCATGTCAGGGAGGTGCTGGGCAGACTATAGAGGGCAGGGCTGACCATTAAGCCGAGCAAATGTCAGGTGAGAATGGCAGAGGTCTCCTACCTAGGACATATAGTAGGGAGTGGTAAGATAAGGCCAGAACCTGCCAAAGTGGAAGCTATTCAGGCATGGCCTGCACCTGTTATTAAAAAGCAGGTGAGGGCATTTTTAGGGACAGCAGGGTGCTACAGAAAGTTCATCCCTAGATATAGTACCATAGATGCTCCCCTCACAGACCTGACAAGGAAGAACAAGCCAGATAAGATAGTGTGGACCCCTGCATGTGAGCAGGCATTCCAGAAGCTTAATGAAGCTTTGGAAGGACCCCCTGTGTTAGCCAATCCAGATTACAGCAAAGAATTTGTTGTGCAGGTGGATGCTTCAAACTATGGGATGGGGGCTGTACTTAGCCAGATTTCTTCAGAGGTGGAAGAGCACCCAGTGGTTTATCTCAGTCATAGGCTCCAACCCAGGAAGGAATGCTATTCAGCTGTAGAAAAGGAATATCTAGCCATAGTGTGGGCACTGCAGAAACTTCAGCCTTATCTGTATGGAAGAAAATTTACTGTAATGGCAGAGCACAACCTCCCAATATGGTTAAACAGAGTCAGCCAGCAAAATGCCAAGTTGCTAAGATGGAGCCTGGGGTTGCAAGCATATGATATGTCAGTGCAGCACCGCAGCAGGATTAGCAATGCCAATGCAGATGGGCTGTCAAGACAGGGAATGGGGTGAGGTACACTCAGATGGACCTAACCCTCTCAAGTGGCGTTTATCAAGGGTCACTTGAAAAACTAGCTTGAGATCTCCAGGAGGGGAGAGATGTGAAGACTGGTAGAGAAGGGTGAAGGCTGCCAGCCTAGTCAAATAGAATTTGGTACATAATTCTATTATTTGTAAATACTGCGAATGTTGAACTTAAAATAATGTGGCAACATTGTCATCTGCTGTAAAGAAAGCTAAGTCAAGCAATTCTTGTTGGTCCTTTAAAATTAAAATTATTTCATCACTGCCTTTAATGTTTTACAATCCGGCTCCAGTCCAGCTGGATGGGGGCTCCCTGCCTATTGTTTTAAGGCTAAAGTTAATGACCATAATTTACATGTGGAATGTCCTTTATTGCTCTAAGTGTAAAAGAATGTAAATGCAGTTAATGTGTAGCGTGGGAACTCCAGGAAGGGTGAAAAAGATGATGTAATGTTTATCAGAACTGGAGTTTCAATTTAAACAGTGAGAACCAGAGATTGTTAAGCATTTTTGTCTTGATATCCAACCTCAGCACTGCCTGTTGTCTTAAGTAAGTCATCTTAGAAGTATGTTTTCTTGTAGAAATAGCTAGGACAATAAAGATTAGACTAAGTGTTTTTCTGTTATGTCAGAACTGTACTACAGAATTATTTTAAGTGTCTGTGTGATCTCTAAACTCTTGAATAGCACTGTGGTGTATAGTATTGTCTTGTGTTTTTAGTATTTATTATTAAATATTTTTAAAACCTTTTCAACTGTGGCTGGTTTGTGTAGCTATAAATTAAGCTCTAGAGTACACTGCATATTTATAGAGTTTATTGTACAAGACCACTCTAATAAGTCTTGACTGATTAGTCACACTTACTAATTGGATAATAATACTGCACAGTAATAATTGGACACCCATTTATGGGCCTTTGGGTAGCTGATAATTATTAGCTGGTGGTGGCAGTAATTACTACTGTATAGGCTGGGTAAAGGGGCACAGCTGGAGAATCTGTGTCAGCCTTTCCCAGGAGTGTCTGTGAAGTTGTATAAATACTTATCTCTAAGTGTGTGTGTGTGTGTGTGTGTGTGTGTGTGTGTGTGTGTGTGTGTGTGTGTGTGTGTGTGTGTGTGTGGTCAGCTACTTGGGCAGGGACACGAAGCACTGGTTGGACAGAGGGGGTACTGGAGGTTAGCTTGCCAGCTAGGCTGAGATCTGGACCATATAGCTGTGCCAGTGGGGAGTCTTATTGGGGACCCGGGGAGCAAGGGAGCAACCAGCCCCAGACTGACTGTGATCTCTGTGTGCACTTAAGGGAAATTGTACTTTATTGTGTGTATTTGTTATCCTTTCCTCTCATATGAGACACCCTCTCTGGTGTTAGTGGTGAGGATTGAGGCTCCTTGATTGCTGGGCCAGGGCATGGGCATCACAATATCATTTGAGCTTTGACAGGTAATTTTTGTAAAATCAGCCTCCACAAAAAGTCTTATAACTCAAGTACATAATAGTACATCAATAAATCTTTTTTTTACATATTTTTAATGCTACTCTGAATACTAGTATCTAACTTTAACCATGGTCTACCATAATAATGTTTATCCAGAACCACTTTACACCATAATTTTCTATGAAAAATCTCTAAATGAGAGCAGAGTTGCCAGGAAAAGCATTTTAAACCATATTCATGCATAAGATAATGAGTCACATGTCTATGTATTCCCAAAAAAAACAGAATTTCTTATATTAAACTACATTTTCTCTGGAGTAGTAACCCCAATACAGCTTTTTGGGGTTTATACACTTTTAACAAAATCCATATCAAATATAAAGAATCTAAAAACTCCACTGGATTTATTAAATGTAAGCCTCTAGCCTCAGTTTTGCAATAAATGACATTACAGCAAACAGGATTTAATCCTGAGCTCCCCAAAAAAGGAGAAAAATGTCTAATAATAGTTTTTCCTTTCTAACAAGAAAGGGAAACATTTTACCAATATGGGCTAACCTTTCTAATATCATAGTATGTAAAACAAAAAGTAATTTTAAAACAATTTCAAACTTTCAGTTGCTTTTGAATTTAAGATCTCATTTCATTGTTCCATGTAAGATGACCATAATGAAAAACTATGCCTAGTATTTTTATTGTGGACATTTCAGACATATTACATTCATATCCAGTTATCCTACCAAAACCTTCACATTTAGACAGGTTAAATATTAAAACTAAAAAAAGGCACCTGTTGGAGTAGTAAAATGACCTTCAGCAAGCAAAAATTCAGATCTAGCCACAATACTCAGGTTCATAGGTGTTTACTAAGCTAATGACCATGAGGGCACTTTTACGCCTAGCTATGCATCCCAAATCTCTGGCAACTTTATCTGCATAAGACAACAGTAAAGGAGTAGTAATATCAGGATAAATGTCACATGCTGCTAATGGATAAACCTGATGCTTTCGTACACTATGGGATTCATAAGTAAATTAAAAAGGAGCCCAGTAAGAGGACATTCTTGTTTAACTAACCAGGGATAAAAAAATCCCTCATTGCCAAATATTGTTTCCAAAATTCATTAGAAATATAGTTCCAGAAGTCTGTATAGGTAAACAAACCTCTGATTTTTTCAGACGCTTTCCTTCTTATATATAGTCCTTAGAAAAACCCAAGGAAAAGACCAGAGCATTCTGATCAGAAAAAAAAATCTACTTGTTTTAAGTGTGCTTATAGTAAAAAAGGCTTCAAAATAAACAAAATAATCAATTTCTGTTTGAAAAGATGTTTGATAATGTGGCCCTAAATGTGGTCCTAAAGTTGAATCTCCTTTGTCACAAATTTCAGAAAAAAGTCTAACACCATTTGCTACTTTTCTTTTGTAGTCCCTAATATTACCATTTCAATCTCCAACCAGCACAATCAATATATTAATCATAATAAAAGGTTCTAATAATAATACCAAACATTCTCTATCTTTATAAGACATTGGAACATATATAACAATTAATCAAACAATGTTGTTGTTGGTCTTTTCGGCTTTTCCTGGTTAAGGGTCGCCACAGCGGAACTCCGGTCCGCTAATGATTGGAAGTAGATTTTTATGGTGCCGAATTGCCAGCCTGACAGCCAACCTTCAGCGAGGGCATGCCCATTCATGCATGTCTTTCGGAGGCCACAATACAAAGGAAAATTTTACATCACATATAAGAAGCCTTCCCAAAATATCAATGGCTGCTTCTAACACATCATAGGTTCATAGGTAGTTACTAGGCTATTGGCCCAAGGGCCTACGTAAGCCTAGCCAGAAAGGTTCCATAGCTTACGCCACCCAGGAAAGTTATTTTCCTGTGCCACTGTCCAGCAGAGACACAGAAGTTTTCCCTGGGGTGTATTTCCTATTTCCCATCCACTCATCAAGATTTTTCTTGAATAGTGCTAATGAAGAACTTTGCTTGACATAGATGGGTAGCTTGTTCCAGAGTATAGGAAGTCTCTGGGACAGGAATCGATCCCTCCAGCATGTCCGGTTTATTGTGGTGACAAGGATTAGGTTCCTAGAGCGTGTAGCTCAGAGGGATTGGGATTTCTTTAGGTGTAGCATGTAAAACTGCCATACCTGAACAGGATTCAGGATCAAATGATCATATAACTCCACACATGGATTCAACTTGAGCTCTTTATGCCAAAGACAAAAACCTAACATCCAATAAACAAATATCATCATCCAGAGTTTTATACAAATTTATAACCATAACCCTGTGACACCCATTTTTAATACTTTTGACATTTAAACGAAACACCGAAAAAATATCCTTTCTCTTTTTTAACATTTTTTTGCCTCTTGCTTTAACATTTTTACCATACTCACTTACCAATAGTCATACCATAATTCCCCCATCATCATTAGACTCTAAATTCCCCCTAGCCTCCTCATCCTTCCCATCTTCATCAACTGACCACACATTACTTTTAGGTTCTTCCTTTTCATCCTCAGTATCTTGTACCTCTCCTTCAACCTGTTTAATATCATAAAGTGTCAAATCTTCATTTCTATAAGCTTCCTCTGATACATCTAACAGATGAAGCCTCTTCTATCTATTTAGGCGATGGACAATTAAATCACAAATGTCCAGGGAAAGAATACTTTCTGCATAACAGCTCACAATGCAGAAAGTTTCAAACAAGTCTGATGCAAATAATCATAAGAAACACAACATAAGCGCTATAGCCAGATATGACAACAACTCTGTGAGTATGTTGCTCGTTACCATACTTTACTTTTAATATTCCCCAAATTTCCCAGGCCCCATTCCAAACATGTCTATCATGTAAAACCTTTTTAATCTCCATGACATCTTGACATTTTTCTTGAAAAAACAGTTCTAAGCATAGAATCAGTAACAGCAACAGTTGTACAGCAAACCTTTTCTTATTGTTAAGCGGACAGCAAGAAAAGAATACTGAGCCCATGGCACACGTAATTGCTTTTTTTGAACATTCTTGAAGGAATTTGGCACCTACAAACATAGATTCAAACGTGACTTGACAAAACAATTCCTTACCAACATGGATAAAGGCTTGAACATCAGTTTCAGCAAAACCCAAAGGATCACTTATATTATCCCAAACATCATATTTAGTTATTGATGAATCAGAGTTTGAGGAAATACAAATAAAAGGTAAAGTATTACTGTTACAAAAGTCCCCCTTGAACACTCTGCACATTTTTATAAGCTGCATTCCATAAGAAAGCTGTTTCTTCTCTGAAGCTACCTCTACTCTCATATCATCTGATCTAGAGTCCTTCTGGCAAACCGTCCATCTACAGACATGGAATCTTTGTGACATGACATCATATCCTGTACTGCAGTTTCATCAACTGACCTCTCTGGAAGTTATCAGCAAGTGACTTTGGTTACTTGGTTGCTGCACTGTTTGATGGGAAATGGTTAGGGTTAAGGTGAATACTGAGATGTCTGTTTTTTTTTTTTTTTCTAAAGAGAGGTACCAGTCAGGGTTGCCCTCTCTTTCTCTCTCCTTTTTGCTTTATATTTCAAGCCACTTGCAATGGCTTTGAGGGATACTTACTTCAAGGAATTTAGAGTGGATGAAGAAAAATGTAAAATCTCACTGTATGCCAACAATGTATTATTATATTTTTCAGACCAGAAGGAAGATCCAGAAGGCTTGTTTGAGTTGCTGCAGGGGTTAGGAAGGATCTCTGTTTACAAAATCAATGTGGCCAAAGTAAAGGCTTTGGCAATAAATTACTTTTTCCTCAGAGATTTTGAAGAAGAAATTTCCCTTTTTGGAGCACATTGGCTAGTTATGATTTCTAGGGATACAGATTGCTTATCAAATGGTTGGCACAGTGAAACTGGCATATGGCTCTCTTTGTTAGAATTGTCTGCAAAGATGGTCATATTTGAACCTGGACCTGCTCAAAGAGAGAAGACTTTGCAGATTGTTTTACTCCCACAAGTGCCTATTCTGTTATGGCAAATCCAATAGCCATAGGTAAACATTTCTTTAAGAGAATGGAAGGTATTATGCTTCAATTTTTATGGAAAAGTGTAAGTGTAAGAGTTTCTTGGTAAAAGATGGCAAGGTCAGTTTGCTGAGGTAGCTTGAGAATCCCAGATATTGAGGTTTACTAGATAGAAGCCCAAATGATGCTTCTCTTCACTAAACAGGAGGAAATTGGCTGGGTTAAATTATTAGGAAAACTATATGACCAAACTGCAAAGCAGCAGGAGGGACTATTTTGGTGCAGGGCATGGTTAGGGAATAACACTGTGGTATAGGAAATAGCAGAAGGGCTGGCAACAGCTCTAAAGATGCACTGCATAAGGAATTGGAAGAATGAGTTGCAGCCAAGTATAGTGAGTTTCTGGGAGAGACGGAACTTGGAAAATAATTTTTCCAATTTGGGTGCCTGGACAAACCTCTGTTTTTGGGAGGGGGGATTATTTAGGAGGAAGATGTCAAGGACAAATGGGCTATGATCAGGTTGGACTGGTTAGTATATTACCCCTTCTCCTTTAAAGGGTGGGGATGGTTATGGTCCCTGCCAAGAGATGTTCAGATATTAAGGTGGGCACACTTCTGTGTAAATTAAAGAGTGACTCACCTGTGAGGAAAAAATGTGTGAGTGGAATCTATAGATGATGCAATACAATGGGATTCAGATAGACAAGAACTTAAGACTGGAATGGTAAAGATTTTTGCAAATGAAGATTCCATTCTGTCTCTGGAACAGAGTAGTTGAAAGTTCTAAGGAAACTACAAATCTGCAAAGATTTTGTATATTTATTTGGAAATGCCTTCACAAATATTTCTATACATTTCCAGGAACTGCTTGGAGTTGCTGAAGATGACTGGATGAAACCGTAAACGATTGGAGGCATATATTTTGGAATTGTCCCAAGATGGACTCCTGCAAACATTTATTTATGGAGAAAATCTGGTAAAGCAGAATGAAACTCTCAGAGTGTACTTCTTTGGAGTAGTATTAGAGGGGAACTGGTCATGAGGGGAGTGGGTCTTTTTGGCCCTGGTCATGTTAGCTGCTAAAAAGGTAATAGTACATAAGTGGAAAGTTATGCCCCTGCCCCTGATGGTATGATAACTTGTTCAGGACATAGCCTGGATAGAATTATGGGCTTCAGTAGGTGCTGCTGCAGAGAAGACCAGGACCAAATGAGGCCCCCGGTTAGTGGAGTATGGTGCCAGATACTCAGCTGAGTGATTTCCTCAGTCAGTCAAAGCAGTGTGAGGTGTTCTATGTATCTTTGGAGGTTAAAGGACGTTCACATCCAGCAGTTATTGATAGCTAGTTCTGTTGTTTGTATTGTTTTCTTTTTCTGTTTTGGCTATTATCATGTTACTGGCTGTTCATAATGTTTCTCTAAGGAACAATATGTATGAATTATTAATTGTTACTTATAGCTACATCTTATTAAAAATCTCTGCTAGCCACAATTCCATTTTCCATCCATGTTTTAACTTTGTAAGCTGCTTCTTGAAGTAAATGTTATAACATATTTTTGCATCTGTAAATATGTATGTTTTGTAGGAGTCTATATCACTTCGACAAAACGGCTGAAGTTCGAACACCATATGTTTGAACTTCTAACCTCAAAGTGCAAAAACATCGAAGGCTTAGAACAGCGTTTTTTTTCCCCAGGGAAATAAATCGCTGTTCCAAGAAACACACACACAACACAAGCACACCAAAAACACAGCAATCTATACACATACACTTAAAATCCTGCATCTAACCCTACACTAAACTGTACATACACTACTATCTATCCACTTACCTTAACCCAAACCCTAACCCTAAGGTCCGTCACTATTGCACACTCACCTGACCCGAGCCCTAACCCTAACTCACCTATCCCGCCCTAACCCTAAAGTCTGTCACTATCGCACACCCACCTCACCCGCACCCTAACCCTACCTCACCTAACCCACGCCCTAACCCTAACGTCCGTACAATTGCACACTTACCTGAACCCAACTCAACTTTCCACCACAGTGCTGAATATAGCGAAGCCACAGAAACGGCTCACCAAATTCTTTCCCTGGGAAAGAATTTGGTGTTCCGCAGCTTTGCGATAATCAGTTTTCGAACTTTACAGTTCGAACATATGGTGTTCGAACTGCTGAAGTTTCGACAAACTGATAGGAATCCATTTTATAGCACCTCCTTTATTTGTAAATATGTTTTGCTAATTTCTTATGTGATTCCATTCACTCAGGCTTAGCCTGCAAATAGTTCATTGAGATCAGTGCAGTACCCCAGTAAACAAATATAAATAAACTAAACTAAAATAAAATAAATAAATAAAACTGAGTTTCTCAGATGGATATTAATGTGTGACCACCAGTTTTTGTCTGTGCCCTTTTGCATTATTCAATTTGGGACTTAGGAACTACTGAGAATCAATATGGGCCAGTTATTGGTGAATGTGATTTATGTACACTAAGTATCTGGATTGCACCAGTATTGTGATTTTTTTCTTTTAAAATTCTTTCATTATTTTGGTTATTAAATGTATTGTGCAATAAAAGAATGATTCTCCAAGCATCAGACTAAAAAAAATGTGCTATGAAGAATAACACTCTTCCTCAACCAACAAACAACTAATTTGTCTCATAATAAGTTCTGAATTTACAAAAATATAAAAACTTAAAATCTTCCAAATAAGACCCAAACATGTAACCATATGGTTTAAAAGAATGAACACACACAGTTTTCATCAAATGAAACTAAATAGCTCATACATGACCAGTCCATCAACTGCTGCATCGATGTCCTCATACAGCAAACTTATCCACAATTGCTGTGTCTATGTCCTCATATAACAAACCTATTTATGAATTGCTGTAGCTATGTCCTCATACAGCCCTGAAACCCAGGAACAAAGTCCAAGCCCAAACCAATTTGATCTTCCTGTTCTAGCTTACAGTTTTGGGGTGATTCACTGCCTCCAAAAGGTATTGGATCAGTTAGACAGGAAAACAAGAAAATGCTTCATGCTTATCAAATGATTTATAAAAATCAGTGTATACCAAGATTATATAGTCCTCATTCTGAAGGAGGTATGGGCCTCCTCAAAATTACATGTAGATTTGCAGTCGTGGAGCTACATATGTATCTGTTGACCTCACAAGATCCAAACCTGGAGTAAGTTTTAAAACATGAGGAGAAGATTTCCAAGATGACTTTACGGCTTAGTTGCAAGAGCATATCGTTGCCAAGTGGGAATGGAAATCAAACCAGAAGTAGACAAAATTCAGGCAGCTACTGAATGTGCCAAAAAACAAAAAAAAGAATATAAGAAGGATAAGATGAGAAGGCAAGAAATGTGGAAAAGGCATAAATATATTTCAAAGTACAGAAAACTCCTGGAACAATCTTGCTTTGATCAGGATCTAAGAACACGAAACACAACGAGGGAAGCACAACACAAAGGAACAAGCGAGAATGAAGAAGCAGCCAGAAAAACGAAGGTATAAACCCTGATAACATTTTGTAGTTGTAGTAAAAGCAGAAAAAACCAAATAACACCACACCATTGCCGTTATTAATCCTATTTTTACATACATAGGTTTCGCTCATTTACTTCATCACTTTTTGAACTTCATTCATTCACATCATTTTTTAATTTTTCATTTTGTTGTGCATGTTGTAATACATATTAACATATTAATTAAAGAGAACACCTGATAAATTTAAATATTTATTTTATTAAAAATTAAAAATATAATACAAAAAAAACCACTAATACACCAATATAAAAAAAAATAAAAATAAAATATAAAAAATAAAATAAAAACAATAAAAATATATATAACTTAATATACATATAATATAATAATATAAATGTATAATAAAATACAACACATATATATATATATATATAATATATATATATATATATATATATATATATATATATATATATATATATATATATATATATATATATATTATATCTCCTGACCCTCCTCCCCGTATATTACTAATGCAACTACTTAAACTTGCTTGTGCAATAAATGCATAAAAATGTTTAAATGTTTGTTATTTATATATTACATGTGATATTCACATGTTATGTACTTATTAAAAATATAAATAAATATCAATATAGCTAACACAAACAATCCAACATACATAATAAATATATTCCATATAAATAATATAAGGTAAAAAAACCTAAATTCCATATCTATATACACACAACATATAATAATAATCAAATATATGAAGTTAATAATATATATATATATATGCTGTTTTGTTGTTGTTGTAACCCTGTGATTTCAAGAATAAATATCCACATGTTTTTATATTTTGCTTATTAATTTTGATGCATGCTATCATATGTCTATAATTAACCATTTATATATTAAATTTTAACAGCGGCATAAGCGTAAAATATTCATTTAAATTGATCAGGATCTAACACAAGAATGATTAAGGGGAGGTGAATTTAAACCAAACGATGAAAGGTTAATATTGGCAGTCCAGGATGGTGGACTACGTATATGTTGATTTACAAAGTTCATTTTTGTGGGAGAAACAGACAAAAGCAGGTTCTGTAAAACAGAACTGGAAAGAGTAGCACATCTTGTTGCTGGGTGCGATACACTAATGGCATACGGCCTGCATACTGAAAGGCATAATAATGTGGCAAGACTGTTGCACTGGGGATTGTGACTTAGGAATGGGGTCCATTCCCATCATGGTATTAGAAACCCAAAAGACATGGAGAAATTAAACAATGACAAACTTATTCACAACTGCTGTATCTATGTCCTCAAACAGTAAATGTACCCATAACTATCGCATCTATGTCCTCATACAGCAAATTTATCCACAATTGCTGCATCTACGTCCTAATGTAGCAAACTTGTCTATCAACTGCTGCATCTGTGTTCTCATAATGCAAATATATAAAATAAATAGATAAAAATGAATATAAATATTTGGAGAAATTAAAAAAGGTGCAAATGCACCCATAACTGCTATATCTATGTCCTCACACAGCAAACTTATCCACAACTACTGCATTTATGTTATAATGTACCAAATCCATCCATCAGCTGCTGTATCTGTGTCCTCATACAGCAAACTTAGCCTTTCCAACTAAATCTTTTTCCATGCAGGGTATTGTAAGCAAGCAGAGATTTTTCCTAGCCCATAGCTGTTTTAAAAATAGCAGGCAGGAATTCTGTCAGTTGTGAAAATAAATCTGAATGAAAGCATAGAACTGTTCCTTACTGTACAGTCACTGCTGCCCAGGCTAGTCTGAAAATCTTCCCATGGAATAAATGTGGTCTGGGGTCAGATAAAAGGTAGACCTCAATTTTATTTCATAACATTATAAAAACCACAATTTTGATGTTGCCACTTTTAGGGGTAAATCACAATGTCAACAAACAATCAGGTTATACAATACCCATGCCACTATCCATATCCAACAGCAGAAACTTAAGGGAAGGTAGATAAAATAATCCTGTAAATACATGCATTAAAATTCATAATAAATATTTACAATTTATTATTTGTGCCACTAAGATACAGAATAATAGGGAGACAAAAGCCCAATATCATGGACAGACTGGAAGTGGGATAGCAGCCCATATCTCACAACATCCTAGCTTAATAATGACAGAGGAATCCATATTGGAAAGTGCCAACCTCCCCATATGGTATACACATTTGTGATAGTGTTATTTAGTGTTAAGGGACTCGAACACATTATAGCATTAAAATAGAAATACACATGAATGGAACTGATCCCCTGCATATGTCACTGGTATGTTTTGGACCACTATATTAGCAAGGTGGGTGATAGAAGCATTTGTAGAAAAGATGATGGGAAAACATATTTCAGGGGAACAGAGCACATGATAACAGGACAACAAAATATATCCACCTGGGTTCAAATCCCTACCTTGTTTCAAGGACACTTGATAGCCCAGGACATTAACAATTGAAGCCACAGAAGATCATAAACAGATGAGGCCTGAATGCACACATTTCAGGGAAATTGTGAAACAGTGGAAAACAACATACCAATTAATATGAAAGGGGATTCAAACGCATCTGCTACTGTACACATCACTGCATGAGTAGACTGAGCCATGGAAACTCTCACATACCTATAGTATACTTACTTTAGTCAGCAGAAATTACAGTGAAGGGGGAGTAAAATGCACATTTCAAAGAAAAGTGACAACACAATTTACAAATGTAATAATCAGTGACTCACAAGCCTACCCAATGTATTGACAATGTACACATCGCATTAAGCCTGTAAAGATACATGAAAGGTTTCACAACCCAAATATAGAGGCCACCTTATATCAGTAATGCATGCTGTCATCCATCAGTGGTCACCTCAGTCGCATAAAGGATAACAAAGGCTGGGATTCAATAAAGCCAATTCACCGTGTCAGAACAGTGTAGCAGCTATTGCACAGAATATGGCTGCCGAGCGATCCAGTAAACAAGGCTTGGAGCGTGCACTAGCCTCCCAGCACTATTCTGACATGGACACCACTGAATAATGCTAATTACCTAATTTGCTGTTAAAAACCATGCAAATGAGGTGAATTAGTGATTCAGTAAGCAGATAGGCATCCGTGTCAGAGCAGTGTCCACTGTAGAAATGTATTTGGTTACTAACTGTGTACATTTCTGCAAAAATCAAAACTGGGGCATGACAGCTCAAAGTAAAGCATGCATTATGACTATTAGGCATGCCAATGGCCAAAAATATGGCCATTGGCATGGAAAACTGTTTCAAAATTATAAAAATCAAAGTTTATTTTTTTGGCCAAATTCAGCCGTTTAAGCATAGTGCAGCGGCGTGCAAACGAGATCAT